>NC_139230.1:8816432-8883261 GCF_977018435.1 Lepisma saccharinum
AGAAATGTAAGTGAAAAATGCTGGCTCAACCAGGACTCGATTCTGGGTCTCTGGCATACCATACAATCGCTCTATCAACTGAGCTACCAAGCCAGCCCTGACTTTGCCTGATTTTTCACTATCCCAGTTTCACCTGTGTGGAATTATCTGACAGTGCTACCGCAACAGGATATGTTGCCTTTGAAATGCTGATGACAGTGACAAGACTTATGGAAAGTAAGTTACCCTTCTTACTTTTTTTATGGGGTGCAAGTAGTAAACCTGTGTTTAATATCTTTGTAGATTGTCAATGTAGCCACAGGCATTGTAGATTTGTAATCAACAATAGTGTAATGTAATTTTAGTGGCTACAAATATAATTTTGATGCATACATAATACACGTGAATAACTTTCAGTCGATCTTGAAAGAAAAGTATGGATGATGAGAAACACTAGGCCACTGCTAAAAGTAAATGAGAGAAATTTTTTACCCCACCCTTTATGAAATATGTAGTGTGTTCAGGAAAAAGGACTCAACGTCATAAACTTGAGATTTTCTGTTGCTTTTATTCATCACACTGAATCAATTAAAGAAAATATTATGAGTGTAATTTTATATTGGACATATGTAAAGATTCTAAACAGGGATGATCGAACATGTATATTATGTCTGTAAAGTTGACTATTAAAAGAATAAACATAAATAACTGCCAGCTGTAAAATTGCATTTTTTGACTTAAGTAGGGGTGCCCATCCCCCCCCCCCCAAGGCCTATGATGCACTCCCCCTAAACGGTAGAACATTCGCCCTCGGTTTTGTGCAGAAATATTTACTAAAATTATTTTGGCCAGACAAAATTTGCGTAACTATATAATACTGATATATTTAAGCAATATTGTTTACTTTACATACTTTAGGCTCACTTCCATGTTTGCTAACATAAAATTTGCTGAGGTTCACTGCCATTGTTAGTGTACTGAACCTTATTCTTCACAGTTTGTCTGCTCTACTAACCTTGTATTAATTCGAACAGCATGTCTCCCCCCCCCCCACTTTCCAAACAGATTCTAAAGGCATGAGAGGTGGTGTTTCATTTCAACCCTATCACCGGGATCACTCGCAGGTAGGTAGAAAACTGTACATAATAACTACAACTAAAAATCAATAGCAAGTCAATCAAACGCATTTCGTTTTTCATTTTTGTGTGAAGATATATAGAATTGGTATAAAATGTTGTCCCCCAGAAATTCCCATGACGCAGGCATGTCATGAAAGTCCTCTGTGGGCACCCCTGGACTTAAGTGCTTTTACCTGAACAGCCTAAATCATAAATGCACCACTGTTTTAATACTCTCTACCATAGAGTGGTTGACATGCTTTTCCACTGCATCTGAGAATGTCAAGCCTTACTTCATGCACACAGGTTACTTTGCAATATTACACGTCTCCTGTTTAGCCAAATAGTTAGTGCTCTTGCCATTGGTGCAAGTGGTCCTGGGTTCTGTTCCTGGTCCAAATTAAAAAAAAATGGTGTTGAGGACAATTGTGGAGCTAGCTACTTGAGAGCCAGAAAATCGCTGACTATGAGACCCAATGAAGAGCCACTTGGAAGTTGCTGACCCTAATGAGCTGTTGCACTATAGACTTGAATTCATTACATGGGCATGTGCATGAAAAGGTCTAGTTCACCTGTTCGTATTGTATGTGTGTTATTTTGCACCATTTTTTTCTACCTCTCTATGCTAATCAATATGGTGAGGATGAATGATAATCAGATGAAATTAACACATTCGGGTCTGGCATCATAATACAGCATTTTTACCTCTAGACTGTGGTTTTTGGTTGTTTTTAAAAAAATCATAGAAAAAATACTTTTAATTTCTTTTTATCTACCACACATTTCTTAAATCTACAAAACTTCCTCTTTTCAATGAACAAAAATTTGTTAAATTTTATTTTCATTTTCAGACATTTTTGAATATTTTTTTCAGCAATGTTTTGTGAAGAAGAAAAAATACAACATTGTAACAAATGTTAATATAGAGATATTTTAAGTTTGTAATCTGGAAATTTCAATAATTAACTACATAAACTATCAATACATCTTTTGAATCTTGCATAAGAATACTTCTTATGTGCACATAACAAAAAATAATTACAAATTACAGGTAATTAGCTTTAGTATGAAAAAGTGGCTGCAGGACAGGACCAGACGATGTATCAGTTGGTTCTGCATCATCTGTAAAAATTAAACAAATAAATAAATAAACTAAATAAATAAAACAAATTTTCATTTGACATACACTATACAAAATAATAAATGGAAAAACTAAATATACATCAGTGCATGTAGGAGAATCAAGCAAGAGGCAACATGAATAGACCCAAAAAACTTACCTCTTCTCACTTCATTCATAAAATACTAGAGTTTGCAACACTGTTTATATTGTCAACAATTAATTATTACGAATATAACCTACCTTCAAATTCATCTGCATCATCAAAATCGTTGCTAACTAAAAACTCTGAGGCAGAATTCTAAACAATGCAAGGTACATCAACCCGAACCAAACCGTGCCAGGTGCGAGATAAAAACAGCAGATGAGTCACCTAGCGGTCGGAATTTCAACAGAGCAGCTTGAATGAACACGCACATGAGACGAAGTACGAACATAGCCCATAGTTAATCGACAAAGCGATTGCATACTTCAGGACGGGCTATTCCCGTCGTTCGTCCACATTGACTTCAAGTGCACTGCGGGCTATGCCCGTCATGAGACCCCAATGTGTTAATGAACACTCGCAACAAATGCCCATTCCCAGACCTAGACAGGGAGTCCAGTTTCTATAAAGTACATAGTATTTTTTCTTCTTTTGAATACTCAAGAAGTGTCAAAGGGATATAACTTGTAATCTATGATTACAGATAGAGATTTGACTTGTATTGTTAGTGTACGTGTAACTTCAACAAGCCAATGAAAGTAATTACTTAAAATTTTGGAAGACATTTTTTTTGCTAACTGTACCCGGGGGCTGAAATTAGTTTTTTTGGGCAGGCCCTTGATGATTTCGTTATAACTTTCTAACTTTTTCTTTCAGGTTACAGGCATATTTACTTAATGGATTACAACAGGCAGCTCCTTACTCCTGCATCATTGTTCGTTCATGTTGCCATATCAGAATAATTTTTGTTTCGGCTCTCATTTAAACCTTCCGAGGTTTAATGTGCTCAAAATGTTGCTTGGCATTTACTGACATTTAATCTAGAGGTATTAGCATTGTATGCTTTGCTTGTAACTCACTGTGAGCTTGTTTTCGAAGACTTTGGTGTGCCTTTGTCACTATATTGGAATGTGATTGAAATTCAGAAGTACACAATATCATTGGTGCTTGTTTCCCAGCATTTAGAACTAATTTGTGATGTTATTAAATAAGTCAAAATGTTGTGTAACTTGTGTTATCCTAGAAATTTGTGAAGTTTTACAAATTACTTTTATACAAGACTCTTCTTTTACTTTTATCTAATGTTTATACTGTATTCAGTTTTTTAAATTTTTACCAGTTACTTAATGTAAGTTACAATGAGTTTGTATTTTCATATTATTACATAACACTTTTGTCAATTTGGAACTGAGTCATAGAACTTGGTTTTGTAATAGTAGTACTTTTTTCCATAGATAAGGAAATGTACAGTCACGGACACTTCTGGGTTTTAACCATTGTATTGTAAGTCAGTGAGTGTTACAAGTCACAACTGTCCATGACTGTACTTCTCATTATAGCATGATACCATTCCATAAAATATTCTGAGTTTTATTACAATATATAATAAATGATTTTTGAGAGATAACCACTGAACAACTGGCAAACCTCATATTTTACTTGCATAGTTTCTGTTCTATGTGTTATGGTATTGTGCTTTCATGTATTTAAATAATGACCTTTTTGAAACCATTTTGTGGCATAAATGCTTACAGATAATTAGTTATTATAATTCAGCCCCTTACTATAATGAATGTTTTTATTTTGGTGTTACTAAAATGTTATTCATGGTATTTTTTGTGAAATATGTGGCTTGCAGAGTGGGACACAAGACCTTTTTAATAATAATAATCATAAATTCAATATCTTAGCCATTGCAAAACTGAACCAAAATGAGTTCATATAAAAATGAGTTGCTTTAATGTTCCCAGTTTTCTTTTGCTACATGCAAAAGTAAATGTATTATGAATATGTTTTAATTATCTGTTCTCATTGGCAGACATCCAACTCTGCTTGCTGTCATACAAAATAGTTTGTTGTGCATTTATGTATAATATTACAGGATTAAGATTATATTCATGCCTCACTGGTAAATTTTTCATATGATCACCTTGAAGAATTGGTTACGTCAGTATTTTGTGGCATGGCAGCGGTTGTTTAGATCTTTTTCATAAAGGAGAGAGTAGTTGAATGTAAAATGGTGGGCCTGTTTTGTATTGTGTATACTTGCTACTCATTGTAAAGGTTGTATTTTAGAACAGTGAATGATCGTCTTGGGTAGGTAAAGAAGTTAGTGATTTTTAGCTGAATCATTTTTTGGATCCAGCATTTCAGAACAGTCTGTTGTGATTTGAGCACACTGCCTCATAATGAAAAGCATTTGATTATTTCCTCATTTTGATGAGGTGAGTGGATATGATCTTAATTGTGTATAAATGTGTTTATTGCATTGGGTTCTATGTATCAAATTACCAAAGTGGCACAAAAAGTGTTCATTATTTTAATATAATTTATAATTTTAAAAATTTGCCTTCGTATGACTTCAGACTGAGAAATTATAAATTACACATATAATATACCACTGCAGGATATTCTTATAGATTGTGCTTTTCCACAGCATATATAGCATTGTAGTAATGAAAAATAATTTTTATAATATCTATATTACAAGTATCATGTCAATTACAGCATTCATAATACTAAAGCTTTACATTTTCATATTCTATTATATGGATAACGAAATTACATAGATGATAATTTATATTCTTCCAGGTTCCAGTGAAAGTAGCTTGAAACAGGCTATAAAACTGATAAGCAGCTAATAATTTGTTTTGTATCTTTATGCATAGGCTCGCTGGAGGGTGTGGACTTTTATGAAATTTATGTCAATATAAATATTCCTATGTACCAATCAATTTCCTACCCATAATGGCATTCAGAATGATTTATCATCAGTTGAACCCACCCCCTTAACAACTTCCTAGGTGAGCCTATGTTCTTATGATATACATGTGGATATTTTTATTTGCTATTGTCTAATTTAAAAAGAAAAACATTCATATATGTTACTTGGTGTTATTTTGTGTTTTAGATTTGTTGTAATAATGTATGTGAAAATTATTGCAAGGGATCTGGAAAATAAAAGCTGACACAATTTGTTATAATTATTTGTCATTTATTTTACAACTCATGCTCAGTCGTTAGGGCATCTAACTAATTCAAATTCTTTATTTACGTGGGCGAGGTTCAGCCTGAGGCTGTTCTGCCACCTAACCCGTGTCATCGATTACATTTAAATTTACATTTCTTATACATATGTTATTACAGTATTAATACAGTGTACAATAAACTGTATGATTTAGTTACAAAATCTATTGATAAAATAATTGTAATAAATGTATGAATAAAATGATACAAAAATTGTGAAAAGACAACTACATAAAAATAAAATAAAATGAATGAAAAATAAGTAAAAATAAAAACATGTAGACAAAATACATAACATAAACATACAAGTTACATCATAGTATTTGAACACAATCTCTGCTCTGCCAAAAGAAAATTCTTTACTTCATTTCGGAAAGATTCTATTTTAGATATGCTCGACATGGTGTCTGCCAGATACGACGGCTTGCCAGATGTAATAATTTTATGTATAAAGCAATATGTATGCAGTAGCCGCCTACGGTACATATTGAGGATATTCTTATTATTTATGGAAGGTAAAATATGTTCACGTCTCGGGATGCAAAATATGAACCGCATGCACGCATTTTGGCATTTTTGAATCTTTGCTTGTAAAGTTTTATTTATTCTACCAGAGTACACTACGTCACAATAGTCGAGAAATGGATATATAAGTGTTTCAACTAATCGCTGCTTGATTTCTGAAGATAATAGTTTATTAAATTTAAACAAGAATCTAAGTGTTCCAAATGATTTATTGATTTGGCGGCTAATATGCTCATTCCATGATAGACGAGTGTCAAATATCAGTCCAAGACTTTTAACTACTTGAGCTCTAGGTATGACATCATCATTTATTGTAATTGTTGTATTAGTGTGCTCGACCGAACCAATAGCATTTCGAGTTCCAATAAATGTATAACATGACTTATTAGCATTAATTTTAAGGCCATTTGCATCACACCATGTTTTTATCGCACCCAAATCATTACTTATGTATTTAATACTTCTAGCAATTTCTGTTGGATTGAATGATTTGGTTAGTTGAGTGTCATCAGCATATGAATGTACGTTACAGTATTTGACAACTGAGGGTAGGTCTGCAATATAAATCGTAAACAATAAGGGACCTAGTATAGATCCTTGTGGAACACCAGATGAAATATATAATTTATTATATAATAAAGTAGGCGACAGTTTTACACGTTGATTTCGGTTACTTAGATATGAAAAATACCAGTTAAGGGTAGATTGTGAAAAACTGTAATATTTCAGTTTACTGAGCAGTAATTTATGTTGTACCGTATCAAATGCTTTGGACAGGTCCAATAATGTTAATGCAGTGAGGAATTTCTTATCCATAGCCTGGAGGATGTCATTTGTGACTTTCAGCAAAGCCGTAACAGTGCTGTGTGCCGGCTGAAATCCTGACTGTGAGGGTGGAAGAATATTGTTTTGGGCAATGAAGCTAAATGTCTGTTTATAGATTATTTTTTCTAGTAGTTTTGAACACACAGGCAGAACACTAATAGGTCGAAGGTCGTTTACATTAGTTGGTCGGGTCGTCTTAGGGAGTGGTGTTATCAAAGCTTCTTTCCATTTCCTGGGAAATACGGATTTCTCGAGTGAAAAGTTAATAATATGTGTGATAATAGGCAAAATAAAAGGTAGCGATAACTTCAGCATTTTAGTTGATATTCCATCTGCACCAATAGCAGTAGACTTGATTTTGTACAAACATTTTCTT
Organism: Lepisma saccharinum; assembly: GCF_977018435.1. Taxonomy (NCBI): domain Eukaryota; kingdom Metazoa; phylum Arthropoda; class Insecta; order Zygentoma; family Lepismatidae; genus Lepisma; species Lepisma saccharinum. Next base: position 8,823,608 of record NC_139230.1, read on the forward strand.
ACAGTATAGCCATCCACTTTTTTAAAAGCAAATTCGGGAAGCATATTATTAAACTTTTGGTTACTAAATTTTAAACATTCTTGAGATATCAGACGTTGGTCGATATTTAGACTATCAATTGAATTAATAAAGTGTTCATTTATCTCGTTCGCATTGTCAAACGTGGAGGAGAGATCATTTTTATTTGAGCCAATGCCTACAGATTTCAGCTGCTTCCATAAATGCTTTGGTTGTCTTGGTGTTTTATTGATGTTATGCTCAAAATAACACTTTTTTTCTTGCCGAATAACGGATGTTGTGAAATTTCTCAATTCTTTGTATTCTTTCCATGCAGATTCAGTTCCGATTCGCTTGAATTTACGAAACGCATTGTCCCTTAGTTTCATCAACAGCTTCACATTTGATGTAATCCACGGCATATGTTTGTTACGAACTCGTGTTTTACGGACTGGCGGGTGCTTGTCAAAGAGATCAAGTAAGTTGACATTGAAATACTCTACTTTCATATTCAAGTTATCGGTGTTATATATTTTTCCCCAGTTAATTTTTTCTGCATCCTTCACGAATTTATCATAATCAATATCACCGTATTTTCTGTGGTATATAATTCTGTTCACGCTTTCTGGTTTGGTATACGCAAGTACAACGTGGGTCATTCTATGATCGCTATTGCTGACTGGCTCACCGACACCATGTTGGATTACATTTTGCATGTTGCTGACAAACGTCAGATCAATTAATGACTTAGTCGTGGAGGTTATTCTGGTCGGTTTATTGATTATTTGCGTGAGAGACCCGGGGTTCGATCCCCGGCGGGGGATAACTGGAATTTTTTCCACCTGTTGAAGAGGCTCCGGCACCCCCCAGCATCGTATAAAGTGGGTACCTGGAGGAAACTCTGGGGGGTCAAGGCAGCCAGGGGCATGGTGCTGATCACATCACCCCCACCTTCGGCTGTGATCAAGAAAGTGTGGGGCCCTAACCCCACACCCCCTATACGCCTTCATGGTGTGGTGCATAGCACAGGGGAGCACTATACAGTTACCTTTTTGCATAGTTGGCAACATAGTAAAAATGACCAGTTTAATGAAGAAGGGCACAGACCCCTTTACAGACTGAGGGGTCTGCAGATCTACATGGTCTGGAAATATTATTTTTAAATACTCAAGGAAATCGTTAATTGATAAACAGCATGAAGTATATGAACTGAAAGAAGAATAGTTGAAGAACTGGATGCTACAATACCAAACACTGTTCTTATACGCGTAACTTGGGACTTAACTTTAGGGGGACAGAGTCGAGCTTGGAGCTGAATATAAAAGTTTTCAAGCTCATAAAAAATTTCATCCAGGACTATTTTATTTTGATAAGTAACTTGCATTTGCAAAATCATAAAAATTACTCGTTACTTTCCTCCTCAGGTTCCAGAAGGTTAACAAAAGTACCATTAACTTGTAAATTTTCATAACTTGCATTTTTTTTGGTGTGTGTGTGTGTGGGGGGGGGGGGGAGGCATGCTGTGGCTAGTGCCCCATCCCTTGCCGAGCTATGCCTATGACTGTTCTGATTAGTCAAAACTTTTAATTTGACGAGTGAGCATTTTCATGTTTTGCAAGACATGCATGCCAGTCTAAACACATTTATTAATGAGCTTCATCTAGCTTAATAATTAATTTAACATTAAATACCCAGATGGAAATGTCTATTTCAATTGGGTTCAATCGGAATCTCAACTGAAACCAACTGGAAATGCAGGACAATTTCCTATTGTTGAATTGTATTCAATTGTTGAATTGTATTCAATTGTAAGTTTGTATATACATTGGAACCAAGGGTTTTCATTCGTAAAAACAATTGGAAATTCCAGTACTGTTTACAACATGCAAATTTTACCGTTTTCAACTATCTTCTACTGTAAACTGAAATTTCCTAAAACCTAATTGTAGGCCTCCTGTACAGCTACTGAATTTCAACAATAGGACTACTGTAGTGGAACAACAATGTTCTCTTTTTATCTAAACTCTCTGTTCTGTCTTTATCTATTATTAATGAGCATTTTGACATATGCTCCTCAGTGGTGTATTCTGAACATTTGACCTGGTAGACCGCATCAAAATAATCGAAATTAAATACCAATGCAGGCATGCAATAAAAACAAAAATGGAAGTAAGACAACTTCAAATTTTCCGGCAATTTCTGAATATGTAAAAGAAAAAATTGTTTACCTGCTGTAACATAACATGGAGAATGTGCCTCTGTTGCTCATTATGTGAAATGGTGCATTATTCCCTTATACTGGAGTTCTGAGAAGTGAAAAATGAATTAAATATGTGTGCATGAAGTAGATAGGGTTTCAAATAGCTCCAGACTACCTGTTTTTATGATAGTCATTTTTCATTATGTACATGATTGAAGCTTTCATATACTTTTAGTTTGTTTAAATTTCAGTCCCTATGTGTGCACAAACTTGTTTCCATGTCTCTGTGCATGAGCGTCCGGAAGGGGGGGGGGCAAGGGGGGCCTTGGCCCCCCTGGAAAATGAAAGTCGATCAAAAATTATGTATTTCACACATATAATTTTATTTTAGCCACAATAATGTGTTAATTATTGCATGAACACCTTAAATTAAAATTTAAGCAATACTTTTTAGGGAACAACCCTATTTTTGGGGAAAATTTGTCTTGTTTGCCCCCCCCCCCCCTGGAAAAAATCCTGCGGATGTCCATGTCTCTGTGTAAGATTCTTTCCACTATTGGTCATACTCTGTACATGCCAATGTTTCTGAATTCACCTTTAAAACCACCTTTTGCCGCCCAAGGCCTTTTTCACATGTAAGCCTCTATTGCCCGAGCCGATTTTGAGCAAAATGCAGAGTTTCAATTAAATGAGTGTAGATCGGAGGCTAATTGCCCTAGAGAGATGAGTGATATACCGTTGTACGCGAAATGAACAAGAGATTCAGACTATATGCAATTTTTGCAAATTCGGCGTATATGTGGCGGGGGAGGGGCTAACTCAAAATTCCAAAATTTCGGGGGGAAAAAATTGGTTCCCCCACCCTCCCCCCAAGAAAAAAGTACATGACAGTGTCGACATGCACATGGAAATGATCGCTGACATGTAAGGAACACAAAAATATTTGCATTATTATCATAAGACCAATGTAACTTGAGTTATACCCCCAAAAGGAATGGCCACTGATTCAAGCTTCAAAATGCAGCGGTACCTTGAAATGACTATAGCTCGGAAACTAAATTCCCTAGAGATATGAGAGATATACCGTTGTGTGCAGAATGAATCACAGATTCAGACGATATATAATTTATGCACATTCGGCGTACATATGGAGTGGGAAAGGGGGGAAATCCCCTCAAGAATACTTTTCTTAAAAAAAAAATTGTTCCCCCCCGAAAAAGGATATGAAAAGTTCAAAATGCACATAGAAATTATCGCTGGGATGTAAGAAACAGAAAAATATTTGCATCATTGTCGTATGACCATTGTAACGTAAGTTGTACCCCCAAAAGGAATGGCCACTGATTCAAGCTTCAAAATGCAGCGGTACCTTGAAATGACTATAGCTCAGAAACTAAATGCCCTAGAGATATGAAAGATATACCGTTGTACGCAGAATGAATCACAGATTCAGACGATATATAATTTATGCACATTCGGCGAACATATGGAGGGGGGAAAGGGGGGAAATCTCCTCAAGAATACTTTTCTTAAAAAAATGGTGTTCCCCCCGCGCCGAAAAAAAATGTCAAAATGCACAAAATGCAAAATTTATGCAAATTTGGTGTATATATGGAGGGGGAAGGGAGAAAACCCCCAAAAATTATTTTAAAAAATTGTCACCACCCAAAAAATGTCCTCGCACTTGGGCACAAAACGACACCTACGCACAACATTCACGGACGAAAAGCTAGAACGTAGTAAAAAATGAGCGCCAATTCTTGCAGCTGCTTGAAATTCTATTTTTAGACTGCTGGGTAACCCCTGTTGCCACTTGTGGACACTTGTCCTAAAAAAAACAAAGGTTTCCTTCAGTGCGCTTCGAAATTCCATTCTCACAACGCAGATTCAACAACCAGTCTTCCCCCTCCCCCTGCTTGCGCCCTCACGGAAAACTTTCATTTTGACATTAGATACTGATAAACAAGCTTCCTTCGAATGCACTTAGCAGGAGGGAGTGAAAAGCATTGCTTTAGAACAACAAAGCCGGTCTTCCTTTGTCGGCAAAAAATTGATCTTGAAAAGAGACGCAAAAGAGAAGTTCCTTTTCCCGTCTTTCCCCTTCCATTTTCATGAAGACAAAAAAAAATGCAAAAACCCATTTCTGTTAAATACATGTGTTAGGAACAATATAAAAAATAAAATCGAAATTCTAGCCAAAAATAGAAAAGTTATAACGTAAAAACTACGACCTTGACAGCGTCTCGATCGAGACGGTTAGTTCCGTGAGGGTTACTTTTGGGTATCTCGTTCGAGACGCTTGGGCGGCAAAAGGTTAAAACCAATGTGTATACAATGTATGAATTGCATATGTGGGGAAAGTAATTTAACATAACCAGGAAGAATTTAAATGTTGCATGGGGAAAATTGGGATTCCAGAGTATTTATTTCACCGCATATGTGCAAGGCAAGTTGAAAAATATTTTAAATAGAAAACTGGAACTTGGGAACCTCCCATGTTATGCAGTCTGTAACAGACAGAACTAGGGCTGAGCCGATACCGATGTATCTATCAGCCGGTACCATGGGTATCGGTATCAGTAAGTATTGGTTGATATTTTTGCACCGATACGGGCAGATACCATTGTTTTTGAGTCGCTAGAAGCGCGGCCAAAACGAAAATAACTTCCCTTTCAAAGGTTCGTTCAGCTTTCCCAACTTACCTTTGGGTTTGAAAAAAAAAAATAGTTGTGCATTTGTTAAGTGAACCTGTACTCAAGTTTCCGTGAACAGCAAGTACGTGACACAAAGATCCTTACGCAGATAAGACTCACGGTCAAGTATCTTGCAAATCAAGGGTAAATTATCCCCATAGGAGTTCCTTCGAAGTCTACCAGCTTTGTTCCTACAGATGCGGTCTCGTGTAACAATAATCCCAATGAGGTTCCGGTAGCTAACGAGGCACCTGGTGTATTGTGGAATAGTGAATCCAGTGAATAGTGGTCGAGCCTTGTCAACTATCTCTGTTTCTTTGCAAAGAGATGGAAAATGGAAGAACTACCACACATTTCTCGGGTCAGTTTGATGTTTGTGCAGTGAGCAGACGACAGAATTCCCCTCCTCCAGCGGTGGAAGGGAAGTCCAGATGTACGTACTACTGTTGCCAACTAAGTTTTTTGGAGCAAGGTTTGTCCAAATTGCGAATCGCATCAAGTACTTATATTTTCATCAAACAGTCTCGGCTGTAGTTAAATCCAGCTTTGGCTTTGCAGTCTAGCTCATGTTGCTTCAGAGAAATAGTATCCCCGTTTTAGGTAGGAATTAGCTCTTTTCTGGAAATCCATTGTGACAACACTTGCTGATCCGGACCCCTAAAAAGGCATATAAATAACCCCCTAGTACACTTGCCTCTAAAGTATTTCCTGTTGTTCCCTTGCATTGGGGCGCCCTTTCCTCTTTTTACCTCTTGAGGTTAGCGGAACGGCCTGCCTCTTCACTTTGGTCGGCTCCAGAAAAAATGTCCTCTGCAATATTATACACTTGACTGCAACACTGTCGGTTAACGTATTTAACAATGTTGTTATTTTATTGAAAAAACTTTTTCATTTCTTTAGATTTTGCTGTTACCTGCGATGACACCTCTGTCCATCAACTATTTATTAACTTTAAAAAATAGAATTCTGTTAAAAGAGAAAAATTATGTAACATAATAGTTGAATTTGGAACAACTAACAAATAATTATATGATATGTAACAGTATGTCTGATAAATTAAAAATTTATGATTGGGTAAAACAAGGAGATCCTTTATCACCTTTACTTTTTAGAATATGTGGCCAGGAAGGTAGAATAAACTAAAGGACTAAAATTGAATGGTGAAAATATTTTTTTATATGAAACTCTAAGTTCACAACAACAACCAAGTGAATGAAAAGTAAACAAAAGGTACATGATGGACAATGCTATTGGATATGATTAAAAATTCCCACTTTGATATGTAAAATAATATTTTGATCTTGAACACACCCAGTTTGTATATTAAATATAATGAACATCACACTGAAAATGAAAGGAGACACTAATTATGAAACTTCTATTAGTCTCTTATGATTCCTGGTTTTATCCTTCATGTTCTGTTTGATTTATTTAATTTTACTTCTTTTCTTCTGCCAATTTTGACTAATCTCAAAGATTCAACACAATGCATCTTAAACGATCTAGGTGGAAACAATTACAGAATCTCACATTGTCTCAACACTTTGGCAAATATTTCGATGTTATGTAAATAGTAAATTTACGTACTCGTGAATATACCTACATAAACAATGAAGTAAAATGTAAATGAAAGAAAACCGTTGGCAAGAGGGCTCGTTGGAACCCGAAAGGATGTGACTTTAAATCTCCACCGAGAAAGTTGGATCTTTTTTCAGGCAACAAGCTCAAACGTGTTTGTAATATAAGTTCCAAAGAACATCGAGTGAATGCCGTTGTTAGCTCAATCGGTAAGAGTGTTGCTTCCAATTTCAGAGGTCCTGGTTTGAATCCCGGAGGTGAACGTTGGTTTTGAATTTCCTCTGTTCTTCTCTACCATGCACTTTTCCTAAGTCCTCACTTCCTCTCAACCTCTCCACTTTCCGTGGGCGATGCCAACGATTCTTCTCCTTCTGATAGCTCTTGACTTGTGTGACGTGTAGACAGACGTAAGGTAAAAGTATAAATTGTAACTTCTTAGACAGGAAATGAGGAAAGGGGTGTTGATCTAGATTTATTAGTACAAATATTGAAATTCCAATACTTTGCCATACCTCGTGTGAACATTTATAAATTACCATGATAATACAAAGTAAAGAAAACTAAAACTGAAACCATTGAAATAATAGAATACATAGGTAAGCTTGTAATGAATAAGATTTATCCCATTTGTGTGAGAATTCTTGAAGAAACCAATGAAATATTTGTTAAATTGATCGAAATTGTTACTTCTATTTTCCCTTGTGCTATGAGAAATGTTTTGTTGTCAATTAAAAGATGAGTATACCTTGAAATTGAATTTATTTAATAACATGCTTAAAAGGGTGCTAATTTGTGGGCTTTGAAAACATCGTGACGATTAGTCAGGGTGCCTATTTGTGACGGGTGTCACCGCTGGCCCAAATACATGTAATAATACGTATCGATTACGCCTTATGCATGAAGTGATCCTGTTGTGTTCTGAATTTCACTTGCTTGCTTATTTTAAAAACTTAAAATTTCTGCCACGCCGAAAATGTATTTATTTATTTATTTATTATCCTGCGCACAGCAGGCATCTGCCCTTTTACAATGCACAGTAAATGTCCTACATTTGAGGATTTATACACATAAAAATAATATTTATACACATTTTCAGATATATAAAAAAAATACATTTAGAGGTTACGTATATCATCCTTATACATTACCGTGGATAAAAATGAATAAAATCTTACACAATTACATTCATATATGTGTGGGTATATATATACACATAAAGAAGGTAAAAAAAGAAGAAGAATAACTAACTAACTCTCTAGCCTTCTTAAACCCGAAGGTTCATGGCTGCAGCAACACAGGCCTTCCATCTTTCCCTATCTTGAGCAAGTTCTATATACTCTTTTCCATCCCTACCGCTTTCCCTTAGGTCCATCTCAACGTTGTCCCTCCATCTTCGTCTTGGCCTTCCTACAGGTCTCTTACCATCAGGTTTCCCAATAAGAATCCTGTAAACTCCTCTTTCCTCTCCCATTCGTGCCACATGGCCTGCCCACCTAAGTCTTCTTGATTTAATTATTCTAATAATATCTGGACATGAATACAAATTATGTAGTTCTAAATTATGTAACCTTCTCCACTCACCTGTCTCCTCATCTCTTTTAGGTCCAAATATTTTCCTAAGGATCTTATTTTCAAATACTCTCTATTTATGTTCCTCTTTCAATGTGAGGGACCAAGTTTCACACCCATATAATACTACAGGCAAAATTACTGTTTTGTATATTTTAACTTTTAGTTTCTTAGATATTAAACGAGAAGACAAAAGTTTATGAAGAGAGAAGTAACATGCATTTCCTGAATTAAGCCTACTTTTTATTTCCTCTTTAATATAATTTTCATTTGTTAATATTACTCCTAAGTATTTGAATTTGGAAACTGGTTCAAACGAGTTGTTATCAATAATTAGATTTTGATTATTACCTAACACTTGGTTTCGGCCTGTAAGCATATATTTAGTTTTCTCTTTGTTAACTTCCAAACCTATCTCTTTAGCACCTTTGAAAAATATTTTAGCATTATTTTTAATTGTATTCACATCATCCCCCAGTAAGTCTACATCATCTGCATATGCTAACAACTGAGTCACACCATTTAATTTTAGTCCTTCTTTAGATTCTTTTACCTTCCTAACAGCATATTCTAAGGCAAAATTAAAGAGCAATGGAGATAATGGATCTCCTTGTTTTAATCCATCATGAATTGTAAATTTGTCAGACATATTAATACCCACACGAATTTTACTTTCTGTTTCACTGGTGCATATTTTTATCATACTAACAAGCTTCTTAGGTATTCCAAACTCTACTAATATATTATACAATTTATCTCTTTTGACCGAATCATATGCTTTTTTGAAATCAATGAATAGTTGATGGACATTTTGATTATATTCCCACTTTTTTTCAAGTGTCTGTCTGATGTGAAAAATTTGATCTGTAGTTGATCTGTTACGTTTAAATCCACATTGATAATCACCTATAATTTCATTAGCATATGGGGTTAGTCTTGTTAAAAGAATGTTAGACAATATTTTGTATGTTGTTGAGAGTAGAGAAATTCCGCGGTAATTATTGCAGTTCATTTTATCACCTTTTTTAAACACAGGAACAATTATGGATTCTTTCCACTGTTGAGGGATTTCTTCTTTATTCCATATTAAACAAATTAATTTATGAATTTGACATATTAATGAATTTCCACCATATTTAATTAACTCAGCTGGTATTAAATCAACGCCAGGTGCTTTGTTATTCTTTAGCCTCTTAATAGCATCTTTAACTTCAGTCAAGTTAGGTTCTGGAACTAAAGGTTCTGCTGTGTGTACTTCATTTACTTCTGATTTATCTCCTACATGGACATTTAAAAGGTCATTAAAGTAGTTCTTCCATCTATTTAGAATATCGCTTGGGTCAGCTAGAAAATCACCGTCTTTATCTTTTATCAAGTTTACTTTAGGTTGCCACCCCTTTCTAAACTCATTTACACCTTTATATAAATCTCTGATATTTTTATTTTTGCTGTTTGTTTCAATTTCGTTAATTTTCCTTTTCAAGTAATATCTTTTTTTACTTCTAAACGTGCGGTTAACTTCTCGCTTTATTCTATTATAATTGTTTAGATTTGTATCATCAGAGTTATTTAACCACCTAAGTCTAGCCTGATTTCTTATTTCTATTAGATTATGACATTCATTATCAAACCATGGCTTACTTTTTCTCGGTTTATGGTATCCTATAGTTTCTTTAGCTGCTGATTCTATTGCATTACGTATGTGCTCCCAATTCTTATTTACGTCTGTTTCATTTATATTTTCATCATCATTTAAATCCTGCAAAACATCAAATCTAATTGACAGTTTAATTTGGTAATCTTTCTTAATTCTTTCTTCGGTAAACTTTCCTGTATCAAATTTTATAACTTTTAGATTTTGTTGCTTATGATTTATCACTGAGAGTCTTTCTCTTAATTTAGCAATTACTAAATAATGGTCACTGGCACAGTCAGCACCTCTATGTGTACGAACGTCAATTATACTAGTATGTCTTCTCTTATCAATGAGAATATGATCTATCTGATTATGAGTTTTACCATCTGGAGAAGACCAGGTATATTTATGGATATCTTTATGTTTAAAAGTGGTACTTTTCACAAATAAATTCTTTGAGGTTGCAAAAGTAATCAATCTTATACCATTATCATTACTTAATTCATGAAGACTTTGTTTACCAATCGTGGGTTTAAATGTCTCTTCTTTGCCAATCTGTGCATTACAGTCACCTAACAGAATTTTCATATCATGTTGAGAAAATTTATCAAAGACCTGTTCTAACTCTGTATAAAATCATCTTTAGTATTTTCATCTTTATCTTCCGTTGGTGCATGTATGTTTATTAAAATAATTTTACACCACCTACCCTGTAAAACTGCATATGATATCCTATCATTAATAAATTCTACTGTTTTAAGAGCCGAGATAATTCTATTATTTATGAAAAAGCCTGTTCCAAATTTATGATTTTCAGTACCACCATAGAAAAAAGTATAATTTTTAGTTTTACAATTCCCTTCTCCTGGCCACATAACTTCCTGGACAGCTACTATATCTAATTTATACTTAACTATCTCATTAACTGTACACTGAAATGCCCCAGGCCGGTAAAGGCTCAGAACATTCCAGGTGCTTAATTTAATATCCTTATTCCTAACGTAGATCTTATCCTTAGTCCAGGGACCTCCCAAAGTAGTCCCCACCCGGAGATCCGAACGGGGGACTATTTTACCTCCGGAATATTTTACCTTGGGAACATCCATGGCCTTATATTGCTGTTTCTTGACATTTATTTTTCTTACAGTGCAGAGTTGTCAGCTCTACGCCTAACCCCCAATATGAATGGAGGAGCTACTACACAAGACAAACATAAACACATTAGACAGCACAATTACTACACAAGACGAACACAAACATAGTAGACAGCACAACTACTACACAAGACACTCACAAACACATCACAACTATAACACAATATAAACACAAACACACCACAACTACTACACAATATAAACATAAACAAACTACACACCACAACTACTACCCAAGACAAACAGAAACAAATTAGACAGCACAACTACTACGCAAGACAAAACAAACATACTAGACAGCACAACTACAACACAAAACACATACTTACATAACACCGATACTACACAAGACAAAGAGAAACACATTAGACAGCATAACTACTACACAAGATAAACACAAACACACTAGACAGTCGTTAAAGAAAAAAAAAATACTCATTGTTATGAGTACAGTGGCAGCAAGGACAGTTTATTTCCCTTTGGGGATAGGTTTATCATACTGAAGGGTAGGGGTGTGGGGACAGAATTTTTTTCCTCGGGACGGGAAATTCTTCAAATCCCGACATTCGGGACGGGGAAAAATCTCAATTTCCCGACAAAGTCGGGAAATCATCTAGACGGGATATGTTCGAAATTTCTCAAAGCTCTTGAAATCTTGAATTCTACATGTAATTTCCATCTTAAGTGCTTAAGTGTTTGTTTTTGTACTTCTGGTACAATGGCTAACAATTTCCGACAAGTTCCAGACATTTACAATGCAGAAAACGTCGAGAATTGACGACTTTTTAAAATGACCATTTGGTATTTCCCGACTGGTTGGGATCTCGAAAAGTCGGAAAGTCATTTTCCGAAGTCGGGATCGGGACGGGAATTTTTTTCCCGATCCCGCTCCCGACTTTTCGGGATCCCGCACACCTCTACTGCAGGAACAAAAGTTGGGGGTAATAGCCCAGCTGAAGTAGGTTAGGATTCATATTCATCTAATTTCAAGAAACTAAATATTATAGAATTACTATCCTCGTCCTGGAAAAATCAGGGTGAAATATTTCCTGCTGCCTGAACAGTTTATATAGCAGAATACAACCTGCAGTGTCATAATAGATTATCAATGTTGCCATAGCCAAGATTAATATTTCCCCAATTTCCAGAACACTTGTTAGTGTTACGTTTTCCAAAATTCGCGTTTTTGTTTTAGAACATTTTTCTGCCAAATATACCGAAATTTAATACTCCATTGTGCTTTTAAACAATTATTTTAAATTGTAGGTCACATGGTCTACGTATTTTCGTGACAGTTTGATATGTTGGAACAGATTTTGAGGAGGTAAAAGTAAAGTGCTCCCCTGCACTTTGCCATGAAGGTGTATAGGGGTGTGGAGTAAGGGACCCACACTTTCTTGATCAAGGCTGAAAGTGGGGGTGATGTGATCAGCACCACGCTCCTGGCTACCTTTATCCCTTCACGTTTCCTCCAGGTACCCGCTTGATATGATGCTGGGTGGGCGCCGGAGCAGTATGAATAGGTGGAAAAGATCCTGGTTCTCCCCCACAGGGATTCGACCCCGGGTCTCTCGCATGGTAGTCAGACGCCCTAACGACTGAGCTCCATTATTTCTCGCTCGACAAATGCTGATAGTGCGCACTTAGCTAGGTAATTCAAAACACATCTCGCGTGAGAAATACTGAAGATGTGGCTCCCGTGTGACGGTAGATATACGCACTCGATCTCCTGTTAGAACCCTGCCACTTTGCTCTGTGATGCAAATGGTTTTGATAGAAGTTGAAAAAATCGTGGTAAATACATGATTTAATGTGGCTGTTGGAATCATTTCATGTATAACAAGCATTATAGTTTACTCTTGAATAAAATGTTGGAAAACGTGCACGTTCTGTGTAGACAAACATGGCCTAGAAAATACAAGAATGTTGGATTTCATGGAATTTTTCGTTCTTTTAGAACATCTTTTTAAAACAATCGCTAAAAATGCCAACAATTTTCATTTTATGCCAAATTCGCATTATTTCGATATTATTTCAAAAAATATGTCCAGACATCACCGCACATTCAAAAACACAACTTCGCAGCAATTACCATTTTTCACGGTAATAAGAATAATAATAAAATTTAAAAATTAAGTAAGAATGTTGTCCATTAAATAGCGTTTATACTCAGAAAATTTAGCAAATATGTCCAAGTGTACGCCCCTCTCTAACCATTCATTATGCAAGCTACACATTCTTCGCAGGGGAGCCATTTCTGCTGATTTTGTACGGGTGCGGGAAATTGCAAAGAGTTGCTTTCTTGATCGCAACTTTGGATGGGGGACATAGAAAGCTATTTTTGAAAGCAGAGAGGAAGAATCCAATTTGTCGTTAAGAAGTTTGAAAAGAAAAAGGAGCTGATGTATGGTTCTTCTGTTGGCAAGGGAGGTAATGTGTAATTTAATTAGTAATTCGTTATAAGGTGTCATCTTTGGATATGCACCATCTATCCTAAAAACTATATAGCGAGTGAATTTATTTTGAACTTTTACAATAAGATCCATTTGTTTACTGGTTTGTGGACTCCACACTATAGATGCATACTCTAATTTGGGCCTAACTTCTAGGTTAAATAATGATACAGCGCTCTATTTTCATTGAATTCCTTTGCAGTTCTTATAATGAACCCCAGTTTTCTATGCGCGTCATTAACAGTCTTTGTGATATGTAACTGAAACAATAATTTATCATCGAACACTACACCAAGATCTGTTATTGAGTTCGCCCTGTCTATCTTTGTGTGTGTGTGTGCTATTTCGTAGTTATATTGTATTGGGGATTTCAATCGGGTAAATGTTACAGCCCTGCATTTCTTATGGTTTAGATTAACTTTATTTGCTTTACACCATGCGTTGAGATTTTCGATATCCTCTTGTAATTTAATGGAATCATTTTCATTGTGAATGCTCCTATAGAATTTTAAATCGTCAGCGAATAAGGGAGAATTCACACCGAAGAAACACGCAACACGCGACATGCAACACGAAACACGTGTCGCTTGGAAGCCAACACTCAGTAACCAATGCAACCTTTCGAACCGAAGAGACACGGCAAGATGCAAGTGTCGCGTGTCGCTTACGTGCCTCTCGGACTGTGCCGTTTTCTCAATACCGTGCATCGTGTTGCTTCAGATTGTTGTTCGCGCATGCGCAGCGAATGCTTCATTCCAACGAGCTGTATTTAGACTCAAGAAGAGAGCCCAACCGGCGTTATGTTTGAACCTCTAATTGTTGATATAATAAAGTATCGATATGTACAGTGTCTCTCAAAAGTTTTAGGACAACGACATTTTAAATTAGGTAACCCAAATTACGTAAGGCGCTGGTGGGTTGCGTGTAAAGTTAGGCTCAATTTCAGGGTTGCCATATGCACAAGAGATATTTATGAAATACGCGAAACGAATAAAACCAAGTATTATTGTACAGGGAGGTTATTTCAGTCGTTCACCGCCAGCGTGTCAGCCGTCGGCGGGCTCTTCATGCAACAGGTCCCGGCAAATTGCGTTCAGGAAGTCCGTAACAGAAACCGCTTGTTTTGTAATGTTTCCACTTTTCACAATTACAGTTACAATTACAATTGAAATAAGCACGTACCTTGTCGCAAGGATGCTGTGTGTGTGTGGAAAAGGTGTCCTCCCAAATACAAATATTTCTGGCACCTTATTTCTGACAGAAAATCTTAGATTAGACATCGTTACTTTATCGTCAGTTGTCAGAAAGGGAAGACAGCATCCCGGCGCATAAAGCAAACCGAAAGCGTAAAATGATATTTAAAAGTAATAATAATGATGATCACTAACCTCCTGTGTTATAAGAGATGTTGAAAATGACCTCCTTTAACAGCAATACAACACGTTTCTTAGGTTCAAGAGATCCTGTCTATCGTAATTCCCTGACCACTTTTCTGCAAGAATTCGTTTTCACGTAATTATCGTACATAAAAACTCTCTGTTCAAGACTATATTTGTTTAACGACATAACTAATGAATGAATAACAATTAACACACAATAAAGCACTGGCCATGAGTAGCACATTACAATAACACAGTATAAGCAACACGTGTACTGATAAACGCAAACAGAAGTGAACATGAACGTACACTGACGTCTGGTAGCCGACAGTGTTGCTAACCATTTTTCGGCAATGTCCCTACAGACGTAGTCAAAATGTCCCTACAACTGACCAAATGTCCCTACGCCAAGTAAAGCGACTAAAAAAATTATCACCTCATGAGCATGCAAAACAGAAGATAAAATAAACACATTTACTTACCAAATCTTTCTGCTCGGTGCTTCCACAATTAATGAAGGAGCGAATTTACATTTGCCTATCCTAACTTAACCTAACCGTACCTGGAAGCGGCCCCGGCGCCTACCCAGCGTCGAATAACATGGGTACGGGGGGGAAACCCTGGGGGGTAAAGGCGGTCAGGGGCGTGATGCTGATCACATCACCCCCACTCACGACCGGATCAAGAAAGTGTGGGGCGTTACCCTCACACCCCCTATACGCCTTCATGGCGTGGTGCTATGCACAGGGGAACACTTTACCTTTTTTGTACCTGAATGGTTCGTGGGGCTATCCGTCAATGGTTTGTTGGGCTACCCGTTTTTCGAGCCCAAATTTTAACTATGTTTGCCTTGCCTAACCTAACTTAACCTAACCTTACCGAGAATGCTCAGTGGGGCTATTCCTGAATGGTTTTGCGGTAATTGTGATTACGAACCGATAAAAAATATTTTTTTCGTAGCACTTTAACATCATCGAAGACGCCATTTTAGTATCCTGTAATTTTATGATTGATGTAATGTTGCCAAATTTACCTGTAATCAAATCAGTTCTTCTACATCGTGATTGTCGCTGTCACATGTAAGCACGTTCTTTGGGCAATATACTGAAATGAATAAGTTTATTAATTAGCCCTCCTGCACACTCCACCTAACAATCTGTATAACATTAACAACTTTTTTACTGTTCTCTTCCGCTATTCTTACACAATCCATGCTCTCCAAGTATGAAATCAACAGTGTGGCAACGCTGTAGACAGCGTAACTAATTGTAATTTGTTCATATCAACAAATATGGCTACCATACTTGTATACGGAGAATCATTGCGAGAATTGAAATGCTTATTTTACAACTTCTACACGTTAATTAACATTTTTTCCCCCTCACCCCAACATGTTAACTTGAGATAAATCATCACGAATAATTATTTCGTGAGTATAAGACGTAGGATAGAAATTACAGAAGGGTCCGGTATTGTAAATTCTTGCCTTAATGAATAATAGGGGTGTGCGGGACAGAATTTTTTGGGTCGGGACGGGATCGGGACGGTAATTTTTTTAAATCCCGACATTCGGGACTGAAAAATTTGCAATTTCCCGACCAAGTCGGAAAATTTTCGGGACGGGAAATGTTCGAAATTTCCCGAAGCACTGGAAATCTCGAATTTTACAAGTCATTTTCACTTTAAGTGATTGTTTTTGCATTTCTAGAATAAAAACTTACAATTTTCGATAAGTTCCAGAAACTTACAAGGCAGAAAACGTCGAGAATTAACGACTTTTTAAAGTAAAGGATCCCGCACACACCTAATGAATAACGTTGAGTCGTTTACTGTTGATTATGTTATTTGAAGTCATACATGCTGCTGCTGTGCAGAGATAGATGTTGGTTGGTGATGCTGTATTTCCTGCAGTCTTTAACAATTCTGGTCCCATTTTATTTCCCTTTTTTGTTTTTGTATCACTTAACATTGAAAATATTCTTTCCGTTTCCGCTTTAGAATGTGGCAATGTTAGCACTATTTTCGCGAGAGTGGAAATGTTTTCAAAAAGGAACTTGCCTTGAAAGTTTTTGGCAACCGATAACATGTTCCAAAATTCTGATGGAGATTTGTTAGTTAGTTCTTTTTTCTCCTCTTCGCTAAAGTATCCAGATAAACTAATTCATAAAATGTCATTTACCAAGATTGAAAAAAGTACCTACGTTTTCCCTCATTTGGCAAAATCTGTCCCTACGTTCCTACGCGGGCGAAATTTAGTGAAAAGTCCCTATGCTTAGGGACATGTCCCTACGGTTGGCATCACTGCCGACACGTGCAGTATGAATCGCCCTCTCGCGGCTGACAACTCACCCAACCCCCGATAAGCTGCCGGCGCTGTCGCGACAACTGAGGATAAAGTAGCGATGTCTAATCTAAGATTTTCTGTCAGAAATAAGGTGCCAGAAATATTTGTATTTGGGAGGACACCTTTTCCACACACACACAGCATCCTTGCGACAAGGTACGTGCTTATTTCAATTGTAATTGTAACTGTAATTGTGAAAATTGGAAACATTACAAAACAAGCGGTTTCTGTTACGGACTTCCTGTAATGCAATTTGCCGGGACCTGTTGCATGAAGAGTCCGCTGAACGGCCGTCACTCTGGCGGTGAACGACTGAAATAACCTCCCGTATAAAACTCTAAAAAATATATTAGAATTACATTTGTTGCAAATAAGAAATACTTTCTGAAAGAAAGAAAATCGATTTTCTAGTATTTCATCGCTGATGAGTCTACACAAAGGAAAAGAGGAGAGGAAAAGAAAAGAGGCAACAAATGAGAGGAGATAAGAGAGAGCAAAAGAGGAAGAGCAAAAGTAAAGGAGGGAAGAAAAGATAGGACAGATGTGAATAGGAGAAGTAATGCGGAGAAAGGGAAAAGATGCGAGGAGAGATGAGGAAAATGGAGCAAAGAGGAGAAGAGAGGAGGGAAAGAGATGAGAGGAGAGGAGAATAGGAGGTTTGAGAGGAGAGGAGGAGACCAGAAGAGGGGAGTTGAGAGTAGAGTAAAAAAAAAGAACATGAGAAGAACGAAAAGAAGAGGAGAAGAGTGCAGTGAAGTCGGAAATCTTAGACAGGAGAGGAGTTAAGAGGAGTAGAGAAGAATGTGATGGAGACAAGAGGCGAGAACAGGAGGGATGGCGATATGACATATAAGCAGAGGAGAAGGAGGGGAGAGAAGAAGGAGAGAAGAGATAGGAGACGAGAGGAGAGATGAGGTATTTGTAGAAAAATATCGTCTCAGCGTCAAGAATTGATGCATTGATCAAAATATCGACATGAAACATTCAATAATATTTTAAAATAAATTGGAGAATGTATTAGATCTGTGCAAAATGCCATTTGGCTGAGTTCAGAGCAAGATAAAATCTGCCACGTAAGATCTTTGATTCTACCTGCGATTATACCACTAAAAACATGAAAGTAATTTTCATATTTATAAGAATTATCCAATTTTTCTCCACTTCTCAGTTCGTTGAAATGGAGGTTTTGTTATTTAACATTTTTCCTTTCCCCCATCGTTAATTCCAAACAGAATCATTCCGTATCACACTGTGTGGACAATGAACATAATGGGATATGTCTAAAACTTACGAAAATTTTCTGACACCGGAAGGGTTTGAACCTACAACCACCAGGTTGACAATCTACAACGGTAACCACTACCCTACAAACTTGACACATGTTCAAAGGGATATTTTTATGTATAAGATCGTCAATTATGATACTCTAACGATAATTCAAAGACATTGACAAATATTAATGAAATAACTATTTATATTTGTGGTAATTCAGGACATACTAATTTTACCCCTTTACCCACTCCAGTTCAATGCAAGGATACCTTCGCAAATATAGAATGAAAATTTATCATCATGTGCAATTCTCCATTAAATGTTTGCGCCGATTCGTACTACCTTCGTTTTCTTTGTTTCAAACAAGTATTCTTTGCACATTATATGTAGGAGGAGAGTTGCATCTACATTTCACACTGGTCAGCTCCTCCTAGCTATTCTCATGAACGAAAGTGTGTAGGGTAGTGGTTACCGTTGTAGATTGTCAACCTGATGGTTGTAGGTTCAAACCCTTCCGGTGTCAGAAAATTTTCGTAAGTTTTAGACATATCCCATTATGTTCATTGTCCACACAGTGTGAAACGGAATGATTCTGTTTGGAATTAACGATGGGGGAAAGGAAAAATGTTAAATAACAAAACCTCCATTTCAACGAACTGAGAAGTGGAGAAAAATTGGATAATTCTTATAAATATGAAAATTACATTCATGTTTTTAGTGGTATAATCGCAGGTAGAATCAAAGATCTTACGTGGCAGATTTTATCTTGCTCTGAACTCAGCCAAATGGCATTTTGCACAGATCTAATACATTCTCCAATTTATTTTAAAATATTATTGAATGTTTCATGTCGATATTTTGATCAATGCATCAACTCTTGACGCTGAGACGATATTTTTCTACAAATACCTCATCTCTCCTCTCGTCTCCTATCTCTTCTCTCCTTCTTCTCTCCCCTCCTTCTCCTCTGCTTATATGTCATATCGCCTTCCCTCCTGTTCTCGCCTCTTGTCTCCATCACATTCTTCTCTACTCCTCTTAACTCCTCTCCTGTCTAAGATTTCCGACTTCACTGCACTCTTCTCCTCTTCTTTTCGTTCTTCTCATGTTCTTTTTTTTTACTCTACTCTCAACTCCCCTCTTCTGGTCTCCTCCTCTCCTCTCAAACCTCCTATTCTCCTCTCCTCTCATCTCTTTCCCTCCTCTCTTCTCCTCTTTGCTCCATTTTCCTCATCTCTCCTCGCATCTTTTCCCTTTCTCCGCATTACTTCTCCTATTCACATCTGTCCTATCTTTTCTTCCCTCCTTTACTTTTGCTCTTCCTCTTTTGCTCTCTCTTTTCTCCTCTCATTTGTTGCCTCTTTTCTTTTCCTCTCCTCTTTTCCTTTGTGTAGACTCATCAGCGATGAAATACTAGAAAATCGATTTTCTTTCTTTCAGAAAGTATTTCTTATTTGCAACAAATGTAATTCTAATATATTTTTTAGTGTTTTATACAATAATACTTGGTTTTATTCGTTTCGCGTATTTCATAAATATCTCTTGTGCATGTGGCAACCCTGAAATTGAGCCTAACTTTACACGCAACCCACCAGCGCCTTACGTAATTTGGGTTACCTAATTTAAAATGTCGTTGTCCTAAAACTTTTGAGATACACTGTACAATGTTTTAAGATTTAAACACAACGTTCATTTCGCTTTATCAAGTTTTTTGATGCAGTTATCTATTCGCTGTAATTTACCTTCAACATCGTGAAAAGAGGCCGTGTTTTGGCCATTTACCTGACTGCTTTTATTTGAAAAAGTCAGCTTATGGAGGCAATTTAGTCGAAAATATATTTGTCAACATGGTAAAGTACTCTAGTGCATTGTTTTTCAACCACCGGGCCGCGACCTGATACCGTGCCCTCGTATCAACTATACTGAGCAGCGAAATGTTCTGCTGAAACTGGTTGACAACTATCATAATCCAAATATCATATTTGAGTTGTGAGTTTTCGTTTTTTAAGTCAATTTTATGAACAAATAGACTAATCAGAACTAAATATGCCCGGTGCCTCCCCGGTTATCGAACCCGGGATCACTTAATTACAAGGAGACGACGATACCACTTTGTCTTCCATATTTTTATATTTGTCAACAATACTACACAAGTAATCAAACTATTATTACTCTTATGATTATGCTAGAATTTATTTATAAATATTTAATTTCATAGGCACATGTTAATTCATGCATAAAATCTTCAATACTGTAAAGATTTACGAGGAAAATTCTTCGGCTAATACCGTGACATGGTTTCACGAAGGTTGAGAACCATTTCTCTAGTGTTTAGGTATTCGCTTTATTCAGGCTGAAAAGTCTAGCGTATTCAGTTTGAGGTCAGTGCATATTATTTCTCAGTTTTCTCGTGCCCAACATGCCTCTTCCAAGTTTCAGTAACTTGCACAAATTTTACAACGCAATTTACATGTATCAATGTCTCTTGTTACGTTATTTTCGGGTGACTAATAAACTGATTAATGCAATTATATCGGTACCATCATGCAAACTGAGCAAAGATTGATTGGTTGATTGATTTAGTTTATTTTACTTCGCGTTTTGTGCCTCTTGGCTAATTTGCGAAGATGAGGATGAGTGATGAAATGATGAAATTGATGAATGGACATTCACAAACAACCAAGCCCGACCGGGATTCGAACCCGGGACTCTTGGCGTCGCAGAAAAAAACTGAGCAAAGAAACCAGTGTCGCTTGCCGCGTGCATCTTGTCTCTTCGGTGTGAAACACTCGTGTCGCGTGTTGCATGTCGCTTGTTGCATGTTGCATGTTGCGTGTCGCGTGTTTCTTCGGTGTGAATTCTCCCTTAGAGTTTCTCGGAATTTCTAAGCTGTTTTTGGTAGGTCGTTAATTAATATTAAATACAACAAGGGACCAAGATTAGAACCTTGAGGTACGCCTGAGCCAGCTACAAATTCATGGGAGCGGCAACCTTGATAATTTACGTATTGTTTTCTGTTTTTGAGATCCGAGCACATTAAATCTATGAGGGAAGAGGAGAAGTTATAAAATGCTAATTTTTTCAAGAGAATATCATGGTTTACAGTGTCGAACGCTTTGCAGAAATCTGTGTATATAACGTCTACCTGACCTCTGTTCTCAAGTTCAGTGGAAATGAAGTTTGAAATTTCTACGAGGTTCGTCACGACAGATCTCTTTGGTACGAATCCGTGCTGGTGCGAGGAGAGAATTGGTTCTACGTGAGCAAAAAAGTGTTTATAAAGAATCTGTTCTAATAGTTTAGCTTTAGCTGGCGCAGAGAGTATCGCAATTGGTCTGTAGTTTGAAATTTGAGATTTATCTGAAGTTTTTGGTATGGGACAAATTTGGGACAATTTCCATTTATCTGGAAATCTCGATGTTTGTATTACAAGGTTGAAGAGTATATGTAGCGGATATTTTAGACTTTCACCACACCCCTTGATTACATAGGGGAGGGGGGATAAGATCAGGCCCTTCCGTTTTTTTAGGTTTAAGGTTCTTTATTGCTTCTTCTACTTCAGCGATTGATATAATCTGAAAATTTAGAGAAGATAGATAGGTGTCGGTTTCAGACAGAGGGATTGGTGGTTCGTAACAAGATGGTTCCTGTACGTAAACAGTGTGAAAGTGTTTCGCAAACGCTTCGGAAATTGAGTTGTTATTGTCGAGTTCTTGATTTTCATTACAGATAAGTTGTGTGTATGATGGTCGTTTCTTATTTCTTATGAAGGACCAGAATTGCTTCATGTCCCCTGTTTTAACACTAGCTTCAATGCTTTTCAAGTAGTTTGAGTACGCATCCAGAATATTCTTTTTTAATCCGGTTCGTATATTTTTGAATTTTGCTGCATTTATTTGAGTATTCCCTACGTTATGCTTCATTTTAGGATGATGTTCTGCTTTGGATGCCAAATCCCTTATAATCTGTCGCGTGAACCAACAAGGGTAAAAATTTTTCAACGGCAATATTAACGTCTGAGCACAATTTTAATTCTTCCCAATCTATCGAAGTTAATTTTTTATACATGCTGTTAAAATCAGCTTTCCTAAAATTGTAGCGTTTCTCGTTTGGTTCCGGATTTCTTGTTTTACAACGTACATGACTTACTTTCAAATATAAGGTAGGGTGATGCTTATCCTCAGGAACGGACAGAGGTTCTTCTCTGGACAATTTTATGTGGTTCAGATTTGTTAGTATTAGGTCAAGCATTTTCCTATAATTATTCCTAATATTATTTTTGTTTTGTAGACCAGTTAGTTGGAGAAAGTTACATAATGATTGACAGGTTTTATTGTTGTTTAATGCTTTGCAATCTGTATCGCGAATTTCCGGAATGTTAAAATCACCAATTACACAGTGCAACAAATTTGCACTTTGTGTCTTGCCGCGAGATGAAAGAAGGTGTTCTTTACTAAATCAAATACGCTGATTACGAAAATGAAATAAAAAATGTTCCATCACGTACCAATTTTTCTGGAAAAGATATGCTACATGTACCACTTAGCCTATATTTCATATAGTAAGTAATAAGTATTATATTGTAATTCACGAAAAACAAAGTAGCAACTTTCGCGACACTTGGAAACGACTCCATTACAGTACAGGAGGAACCTGTAGCTGGATAAAATACAGATCATGGAACAAAATTAATTGCTTGTATTACAAAACATAGAAAAGGTACGAGAAATCTGCAAAAAGGTGGAATGTATTTATAAGTTACAAACATGTCCTGGAAACTTTCCGTTTTTGGGTGGATGGTGAAACTTCTTGTAGGAGTGTCCAGCAGTAATCTGCCAAGAAGGTTTGGTGACCATCTTCTTATATCGTCTTTCCATGGCAACGATATCTTGGTGAAATCGCTCACCATGTTGGTCACTCACATCTCCGAGATTAGGCGGGAAAAAATCCAAATGAGAATGCAGGAAATGTATTTTGAAAGAAACGTTGCACCCCATACCTTGTAACAGTCCAGCATGTATTCCGTCAGATCTCTGTAATTGTCAGACCTGACGTTACCCAAGAAATTGTTGCATACATCTTTAAAGGCAAGCCAAGCTGCCTTCTCAGTATCTGTCAGCAACTCTTCAAAGGTTATGTCATTCATCAAGTCACGAATCTGAGGACCAATGAAAATACCTTCTTGAATTTTGGCAGTACTAATCGCAGGAAATTTGGATAGTAAAAATTTAATACCCTGCCATCTTTGTCCATTGCTTTCACAAAATTCTTCATGATGTCCAATTTCAGATGGAGCGGTGGTAACAGCACACCGTCTTTGTGAACAATGGGTTCATGCCAATTCTGCCTGTGACAATGGCTGTGATGTAGATGGCGTGTAATCAAGGTCTTCGTGATCTATTGGTTGGTTACTACCATCGTCTGTTTCATCTTCGAGTGTCCATTCCGTTGGTGGTTTTTGGAACTGGGAGAGAATCGGATTGCGGATCTGGACGTACTGCAGATTCCAAATTTGGATATGAAACTGTGTGTTTTTATTTACTTGAGATTCCAGTTAGCTTCATTAAACAAAAGTAGCAATCTGTTATGTGGTCTCTAGGTTCCCTCCACAACTGTGGTACGGCAATTGGCATAGATGGGTGGGTTTCCCTGCAACCAGCCTCTTAAATAGTAAGAGTAACGTGAGCAACAGTTCTGTGGTGCCCAACACTTACCCTCATCTACCTTTGATTCAAAATACAACTCGTACGCCTTTTTGAGAAGCGGGGAAATGGGATGTCTTTGGTACTTCGTCGTAAACTCACCACACACATAACAGAAAAGGTTTGGTAAATTAACACACATCCTAGACATCGCTGAACACAAGAAACACGCGAAGACGCACAAACAGTATTCTTCACGTTAGGGGTTTTGCATGACACACACTGCAGGAACAGACACTGCGTGTTCCCACTAGCAACTGACTGATGCAAATAACTGCAACTCCATTATACCTTACTATACCTCAACCAAGTGGCTATCTATCCCTTCTCTCTCTACTCCCTCCCTTATGCACTGTCGAGCCCTAGTAACAGGGTGCGCTACAACAATAACATGCAGTCGTGCGCTGATAAAATTGAGTTTTCAGAGAAAAGTTTAGGTGATAGCGAAAAACGGTTTTCACTATCGTCATCAGGTCACTGAACTCCATAGGAATCACATGTTTCTGTTCTGCGGCAATTTTCATTGTCGCACAGTGTTATCAGAATCGGACTCCCCGGCGGGCAATGTATAGTTATAAAGTTGAAAAGAGCATCATACAGCGCAGTATCAGAATTAGGAGGTATATAAATTGCACACATATACATAACTACCAGGAATGGTTCGAACTTTAACTATTATAATATCAATATTTGGATCTTCTATTAAACATTCTACTTGAATCGCAATAAGTTCCCTTTTGATTCCAATCATGACACCCCCTCCCAGGTTTTTGTTAGTTTGCAACGATTTACGACCGGCTCTGAATACATTGTACCGGTCATCAAAGAGTTCAGAACTGTTATGTGTTGAATTCACCCACGTTTCGGTGCAAATGACTACATCATAGTTATTGGCGTTTATAGCCACGTAAAAATCTTTAATTTTAGTACGTAAGCCACGAACGTTCTGGTAGACAATATCCAACAAATGTTTTTCACGACGTGTGTCATTATTCTGGCCGTCTACAGGGTTTAGAGTGTGTATATTTCTGTTCGGTTTATTTTTGACACAGGAGTTGAATCGATGTTCTGAACTGTCTCCGAATTCTGCGACGTTTCATGGTTCTGGAGGGTATTCCAAGGGGAAAGGGGATGCAAAGCAGGTCGATGACCTTCAGCGGATGCACTTGGAGATTAATTATTAAAATTGTTGAACATTTAGATGGACATTTTTTTTTAATTGTTCTTAAAGTGCCCGCCAATGGACATAAAACATATAACCTGAGCATAATTTTACTTGAAAGTAGGGTTAAAGGAAAAGGGGGGCGCCGTCTCTGTGTGCCCCCCTTTAAAAAAAAATAGTCTCCAGTGATTTGTCAACTAGAGTTAATTATAATCAACATTGCCACCCAATAGTTACGGATGTTGCCGTCACGTGCTAAAAATTGTTCTAAAATTCCTAATTATTTTTGATTTTTAATAACATCAATATATGTAATACAAGCTCAAGTTATGAAGAATGGTGGAAGAGAGAAACCTTGGTGACAATGACTCTATAATAAGGTTTCCATTTGTTAATTTTCTTTCGTGCCTGTATTCAAGTTTTCCCTTTGCGTGGACGCAAATTCTATTCATAAGGACAGTTCTCGGAATTGAACGCCAAGGTGGCAGGCAACGCTTTTCGAGATCTGGCAACATTGTACCACATAAGGAATTTGTTGAAATTGAGTTTTCGTCCCTTTGAGAGAATACATGTCTTCCTGCTGTCGTTAGCTGGCTATCGCAACACACGGGGTAAGCGCGGGGTGTAAACCTGACATTGCAAGTTTCCGAGTCCGCCGCCTCGAGATGAAGATGATTGTACCTTTTGAACGAAGGCAGGGTTTTCGTTCCGTGGCTGCGCCGACGATTTCCGATCTATGCCTAAGTATCCTAAGCCGGATTTCAGATGTGGAAACGGCGATCGATCGTCATCTCTACATGGCAAGTTTTTCCCCGTGTTGGCGTGAGGCCCTACAGATATTGGCCAAAAACGTTTTGTTGAAGACGACCCGCCGGGTTCTTCGCACGCTAGCAATGCCAACCCTAGCATAATGGTGCTAAACCTAGAATAATTTAACCGTCTTTGGCACCTAGCATCCTGTGTTTGGCATAACAGCCAAACCTAGCATAATCTTAGTCTGTGGCATAATCTGCAACCGTCGGTAGATATTGACCTCAAAGGAAAGTGCTCTGAAGAAGTAACTGCACATCTCTATTTCAGGAAGTGGACATATTTCCAACAAAAGAGAGTAAACAGGCCCAGGGATCCCGTCCCCTACCAACGCCTTGCATCTCTTCCGCATCTTCCTGCCATAAAATCGAAGAGGAGGGTTGGGGAGGCCCACCCTCAAACGTTTGTCCTTTCTCAGCGCCGAAACAAATGGTGCCATTTGCGGTGCTTGTATTTTCGCGAGGAATATTTGGTAGAAAGTTGGATTGACAAGTAAAGCTCATGTGCCGCCCTCCTTTGTCGGCAAATTTTGACCATCTTTGTCTTCAGCTTGTGTTCGGTTCGGTCGGTTCTTACCATTTCGGAAGCCGTCTCCCGCGGCGAAAAAAGCGTTGTTCGTGTGTATGATTTTAATTATACGTGCGTGTGTCTTTCAGTGTATTTTTCAGCTTGTGTTTGAGTGTATCTGTGAGTGTTTTTTCCTGCTTTTTAGTGTTTTTTGACAAATATATTTGGAACAATTTCGAAAAATGAGTACTAATAGCAAAAGAAGTAAACTGTGAAACTCCCGAAAAGAAAAGAAAAGACCGTGGAGATTTAAACCAGAAATGGGAGTCGTATGCTCATAAATATAGAAAGAAGTGGGAAAGAGGCGGTTTTTATTTGTTCGTTTGGTGAGTACCTTTTCTCCTTTCCCTTTGGGGGGGGGGGGGGAATGTTTAATTTACATAGAAATGCATTGTATGAGCATTTGAAAGTTTTAGAAAACTAGCACAAAAGTGTGTGTGTCTAGAGGGGTGTTGTTGGAGGTGGAAATGGGTTAATACGTCCTACGCAAAAAAATGCAGTAGTATATGAAAGATATTTGTGAATTATACCATAGATTATACACCCCCCCCCCCTTTCGTCAGTAGTTGAAAGGTAACGACGCGCTTTTTTTTGTGTCATGTTATCTTCCTTCCCCCCATCTGCTAGAAAAAATATGTGAAGAATTTTTACAAATTTATTGAGCCACATGCCCTAGTTCGACCCTTGGTAAGGTATGGACATGTAATTATGTTTTTATTCCATCCCATAGTCCATTTCATCAGTTCTTCATCCACCTTCATTGTCTCTCCCAGAGACCCTAAGGCAAAAAAGCGACTTAAAATAAATAGATCTTAGGGTGGGATACAATATAACATCTGAAAACAGTAATAAAATATATTGTTAATAATAAATAATAATAATAATAATAAATAATAATAAAATAATAATAATAATACTGCCCTAGCATAATTTCACAGTTCGAACAGCACTTTTCGTAGCTGAGGGGTTGGCAACGCTGCTGAGTGGGGGACTTAGACTGCCGAAGATGCGGCAATGGCTTGCGATGCTAGAAATGGGTATCAGTCTCGTCGTTGCGAGCCCTACCGAGCGCTTTCCCTGCAAATGGATGAAAAAATTGAACTACTAGTTTGGGTGTCGGGGATACGCTATCACTGTGCAGTGAATACAATGTTTTGATTGTGGAGATTTTGAGCACGTTATGTTAAAATTTTGTAATTGTTTGAAATGCAAGAATAAAATGTAAGAAAGGAGGGTGGAGAAGAATTTGAGAAAAGAAAGGAAGAGAAAAAATATAAAATAAAGAAAACAATTAAAAAATGGCAGGAAACAAGTTATGACATCCGTCGTACTCTCTCGATGTTATGATTTGTATGCCTAATTGGCGGCGTTGCAATTGGTGACGTCGTCGTCTATCCGACTGCATAAACCATGCGTCACAGTTGCCAGAAATTGCGAGAAATGACGTTTTATCATGAATTAGTTATGTTGTTGCTATTATGAAATTTGAACTCTGTTTTATATATTATTATTATTATTATTATTATTATTATTATTATTATTATTATTGACATTTAAATTGAAGTATTTCTGATAACAAAAAACCTTTCGCGATTCCAAATTTACAGCAAACAGAAGAAAGAAACCAGACCTCTCAAACTTCGCGAGCCCGCCGTCTACTTTCAACTAGTTTAGCTTTTCTGCTTCTCCCAAGCATATAGAATAATGTGCAAATAGAACTAAAAAAACAAGAAAAAACGCTACGTTACAAGCTGGAATAGACTTTGAGGTCTGCAACTCAGACACTCTTCCGCTTGTACTCTAGTGTGGCATATGTCATGTATTGTCAATGCGAGGTGTCATTATTAATGCTCCAAACAGTTTATCATTCAATCGTTAGTTCCAGGTTTGACCACAGCTAACTGACTAACTAACTCTCTAGCATTCTTAAACCCGAAGCTGTATGGCTGCAGCAACACAAGCCTTCCATCTGTTCCTATCCTGGGTAAGATCAATCCAATCTTTTCCATCCTTGCCGATTTCCTTTAGGTCCATCTCAACGTTATCTCTCCTTCTTCGTCTTGGCCTTCCTACAGGTCTCTTACCATCAGGCTTCCCAACAAGAATCCTGTAAACTAAGAAGCTGTAACAAGTGGCGTGCCAAGGGAGGAGTGGTTATGGTTCTTTTCCCTTTCCCTCTTGAGCCCAGCTTTCCTAAAAATAAAGTAAAATGAAGGAAAATCTGGCGACATATAGAACTGATTGCACAAAAGAAGGTATGCACTATCTTACGTTGATATTCTCCTTCACAAACTAACTAGGAACGTCACACTGGCTCTAATTCAATCATTGCCTCTCTGAATACTCTCTAAGTTTCAGTAGTAAAGAATATGCATTGTATGTAACTGTACTATGTCCGTTGTTGATTTGTTGTTGTTGATTTGGTGTTTTAAGTCCACTTTATGTACAGTCTGAGAAAAAAATACCTGGGCCACGGGACGTAGAATTTCGTAACGTCTTAAAGCCTGTTGTTTATGCAACTCAAATAACAAAATATTCGCTTAAGTTTGCCTGGTGATTCTGACTTCTCGGGAAGGATTGAGCTTTGATAGCATGAGTCACATGACTCGTGCCCCAGCCACAACAAACAGCTGGGTGCTACGATGCCTCCAGAAGAAAATTTCAGGAACTGGTTTCTTGACAAGAGCTACTCGTAAGGAAATACTATTCTATCAAGTGATATTAGAGTCATTGTCAAGAAGGTTCGCTGAAATGATGGTTCTCATCACAGACCACATGCCACACGTTAATTGTTTAAGTCTAGTTCATGCACTGGACCTACAGATTAAAATGGGATTCGAACCAAAGCCTCTCTACTTGGTATTGAATTCGGAAGCCTTTCATTACATGGCGAAGACGTTACTACTACGACATCAGAGAGGCAATGGAACCCCTTGAGAAAGAGATAAGCGAAAATTGCTACCTGACAAACCATATTTGCCCGTAAATTTTAAATATAAGACAATATTTTGTACTGACAGTTTCGAACCGTGGGAGAGGCATATATTTTTTTTGTACCATCGTCCATTTCACGAGTTTATAATTCTTCCTCACCGACACGAGTAACGCGAGTGGTAGAAGAAAAGCGAAGTAAAATAACTGAAACAGAAATAAAAGGAAAAAGCGAAATAAATTTTATTCATAATATTCTGCAGTCACTTGAGTTGTATTCACGGGATGCTATCTTTAAAGAAAGCCGTGGTCTCTTCCTTGTCTCTTTCGCTTTCTTTGTGCTCTTGCTTTCCCCGTCACGATTGGTCTAAAACTAATTAATGCGACGTTAATTAAACAATCCAAACAACGAAACAATGCACAATCAACTGCACAAGACAACATTCCAAATGTTTTCGAATCGGAAAACAATTGAGATGCTGTAAAATGACTTAAGATGCAGTAATAAAGTGGGAATTCGGTACCGTATAGAATTAAATCGGTAGAGATGTTCGATTTGATTGGATGTTTGTTATTTAGATTTGCTATTCTTTCACTTTTGGCAAATAGCGACGATGAAGATGAGTGATGCTATGATGAAATTGATGAAGGGACACTTACCAAGGACACCCACGCCCAAGTCGAGATTCTAACCAGGGACCCATGGCATCGTAGCGCGCTGTGCTAACCACTCCTCCATGGAGTGGACATTATAGCATATTTTGTGTGCTCAATTGGGATCAATCAATGGAATGAATAGGCATATTATATGATTAATAAATTCATATCATAATACCACGTCATATTATTCGGCACGAAGTAACATCAGAGACATTCAATCTTGCATTTTTGCCTTTCAACTAATTCTTTGAATTCAGGTTAATCACAACAATAAGATAAATTATGAAGAAAATGATAGTGAATGTGGGATATTGACAGTTATTACCAATTTCCTGAGAGAAACAACATTAAGCAGGCTCGGTGGTCAAGCTCATTAAGTGATTGACATTCGATATCGTCGCCAAAGTTCCCGGTTTTGAGTACCGTCCTTGTCGGAGGTGTTTGACTATTTCGTCATCAATTTCGTGTAATGGTCACTCGTCCTTATCGTCGCGATCATCGAACAGGGAATAAAAATTATAAAAATAAATACGATGGAAGAGTACTTATTTCATCTCTCACGAAATCTCCTACAAAACCGGAATATATAAAATACATGTATATTCATTCACATACATTTTCGATTTCTATATTTAACTAGTCGAGACCGAGAACGGGAGAGCAATTTTCAATTCGACAAACCGAGAGGCGGAGAAACTGTCAAGTCTCGTTTCTTCTTGGCACCTCCGTAATCGAGTTGTTCTGTTTGTCATTGGCTTTGTATTGGCAATTATTGTCATTATTCTTCCCCTGCAGGTAAACCATAACGATGAATTATGATGAAATGAAGCAGATAAAAGGGCAAGAACAAGAAAGTCATGCCTGTTCGGGACTCCAACCCAGAACCTTATGTAACGAGATTTGAAATTCTGGAGAAGGCGTCCGTGTTTCGCTTGGTTTTCTCTTTCCTCTACTTCTCTTATATTATCATACATGTATAATAAAAATGGATCTCATACGATATGTTGCGATTCATAATTGTGCTGGTTAGATGCTACAGATGTGAACTCCAACCTGCAATATATTATTCCCTTTTGTTTCGTATCTGGTTGAACATGAAATTTTCTTACACTGTGACAATTTCTTTCTTAGTTTTGGTTTGGTGCACAGATATGCTAATCTGGACTCGACCTTCAGTTTAAAGTGGGATACTAACCACTATGTGCATCCATCGTGTATCAAACCCGGGATCCACTGATTACAAGGCGACGACGTTATCACTACTCCATCGAGGAGGCCCCATGACAAAATGTTATTCACTCGATCTCTACCATAATTTATTTCAGCATTTACATTTTCGTTTTCTTCTTCTTTTTTCCTTTTGTTAACTACTCTTATACAACTCTTTTTGCGTCTTCGAATTTCTTCTTGTTTCAGGAAAAAATAATACATGCAGGCTCTATAAAAATCCCCCGTTCAAATAGATAAAACGTTCACTCTCGAGAACTAATTTACATGTTTATCACTAACGTAACCATTAGGAAACTATTGAAATGTTAACTGATATAACTGCAGATGAAACAATACTTACAGCCACTAACGAAATATCTATTCTTGTGTAGCCTCACAGACAACAAGTATCTGGTGAGTCATTCACTCTTGCTGACTACGGGCGAAGGTCACTGAACTAAAGGGTGGTGGCAAGCAAGCAGGCTTGTGCTCTACCAAAGACGAGGTCACGTGTTCCAGTTATCAATGGCGTACGAAATAAGGAGGAACACAGCTATCTGACGTATGTTTTGGTCCCGTCATTGCACGTAGACAGTGGCGTATGCTGGTTCTAACGAGTGGGTAATCTCCGACCTTTTGATCCTCAAACTCCAAAAGTTTCCGTGCAATTTATGTCACGCTCCATATTGGATTTAGGAATATTGTGTCGGAATATTTGTCTTATTGCTACGATCACAATCAATTAATTCTCGTTATTGCAGTTTACTATACGCGTAGAATTTCAAATAATAAAACAAGACAGTATTATAAAGCTATAAAAAAACAGCCTGTGAAATATAAAAATGAAAGACGTGCACTAGTGAAATAAAAACCCGCAATATTAATTTAAGTGCAAAATTCAACTTACTCCAGGACCCGATTACTTGTGCTGTACTACATCCAAAGCACGCTGTTTGTCCAGTTGCACGTCAATACGTGTCTGAGCGAAAGATTGCAGCTTAACAAAGGAAGTTATGTGACTTTTGGATTTTTCATGTTTGGCACAAGTGTTGCAAAGATTACAGTCACGCGTCCATACATTCTTTTCAGCCCCGAAAAGTAAGCACGGCGAACAAAAATGCAAAGCTTATTAACACTTATACTTCCTGTCAACCATGGTGTTTTGTCATAATTTGCTTGCGAAAATGCCTCACATATTCCCGATTTTGTCTTTGTGTGTAGAAATAAGTTCAAGCGATGACACTGGCCTACCTGTATTAACAATTTGCAACTTCTCCTGAAAAGATCTTGTTCCAAAAGGTTTCACCAGCAAATCTTGTATCACATCCATTACCCTTTAACACAGCACTATCACGACAAACACTAACACCTAAATAAATAATAAACACGAAGCACAGCACGAAGCCAACGACTACACGCATTCAGTTTCACGCGCCAAACTTCTGTTGTTGTGTTCCTGGCTCAGAATGAAATTCCCTATGAATAATAAAAAAAATCCCTTTCCGAGCTCGAATTGACAGGTTTTTAAAAGTTCGAATCATTGCAGGTCAGAGTCAGAATTTTAATTCGGGATGAGGATCATCCCTTATTATCAG
Source organism: Lepisma saccharinum (assembly GCF_977018435.1). NCBI lineage: Eukaryota > Metazoa > Arthropoda > Insecta > Zygentoma > Lepismatidae > Lepisma > Lepisma saccharinum. Next base: position 8,856,519 of record NC_139230.1, read on the forward strand.
CCGCCACATAAATTTGAAACAGTGGGGTTAGAAGTCCTGAAGATGAATCTCAGATTATTAGAACGTATTAAGCAAAGTGTTTAATCCTGCTAATGAAGTAAAATGAATTACCACTATACACTTTTTAAATTAGATATTTGTAGGATTTCGGGGAGGGGGGTTTCCCTTTAAAAAAATATTCAGTTCCTTGAGATAAGTATTCTCGCTGCTTTTGAAGATTAGAGAGGAGAAACAATCACTATTTTTGTAAATACAAGGATGGGAGGAGTCAGCAAATAGGTGCTTTAATTGCTTAAGCCTTGAATTTTAATTCAGTTTGCTTCATCTTCAATATTTAAGCTTTTCCCTTTTGATAAATTTATGTTCAAGTAACAGAAATCAGCAAGACAGAAGCAAATGTAAAGTGAAAATTAGCGTAGAATTGGTTTGCCCATGTTATTCAGTTTTCCTGTTCTTCGCACTCTACCGGGTATGTTTTCCCTAGTTGAGCGGAGGGAACGGAAAAGGCTTTCAAGGTTGAGAGTGCGACCGGTGGACTCTCACAAGAAGGAGCTTACCCTGGGCACGGAATCACCGCGCCTGAAAAGCAGTGTTTCCTCCCCCTCTTTCCTTTCTCCTCCCTCCTCGCCAAGGGTTGTAAGGAAAGCGGGAGGAATGACGTCAGGGTGAGATTCCCTGAAGTCATTCCACCGGCTGGAGAAAGGTTCCCGGACATTCGGTGGCAAACGATTGGAAGTATTCGCGCGCTGGAAGCAAGGAAATGTATGCATCGAAATTGGTTTGGAAGAATATTGCGAGGAAATGTATATATATATATATATATATATATATATATATATATATATATATATATATATATTAAAAAAAAGAAATACAGCCGGGTCATCTGCGATTACCTAGATGACCCAGAGTATACGCCGCTGCACGTAGAACACTTTATCGTAGTGGCCTTGAAGTTCCCTCAGGGCACTCCTACGTAAAGGCTTCTGAGCTAGAAGGATATCTTCCCCATTGAGTGGAGGAAAAGTGGGTGCGTATAGAGGTCCCTCAACTTTCGTATTCTGTTTCATTTCAGAACCCGTGCTGTATCGTCGACTTAATCCAATCTATCCGATGTAGGTTTTAGGTTCTGTTTCTGTTCGGTTATTTCATGTTGTCTTCCTGCTTATGTTATTCGCGACGAAGGCTCTGGATTCGATAATCTGGACAATAACGGGATTGTGTTGGTTGCTTGATTTGGTGTCTTAAGTTCACTTTATGTCCTGTTAGGCTAATCGTGAATGGACCTACAGTTTAAAGGGGGATCCGAACCACTATGTTCCTCCACCGAGTATCGAACCCGGGATCCCTTAATTACAAGGCGCCCACGATCCCACTCCGCCATCGGGGATTGTGTTCGCAACGAATGAATCAAATTTGAGTGATATGATATGCAACCATTGGAAGACTATTGAAAGAAAAGCTACGGGAACCTGCCAGTTTTTCTACTGCAGACAGGAAACCATAAACATGCAAGAGAAGCTTATATTCTATGAAACCTGACGCTATGTGCTCGAATACTGGCTATATATAATCCATAGAGGCATAGCAACGTTAAACAACCTCTTATATGATACATATAGGTTTAAAAAGGTCGAAATACAAAGATTGTGTGCGCCTCACTGATCGCGTAGTGATAAGGCCTTGTAATCAAGGGGTCTCGGGTACGATACCAGGTGATCGCACATAGTGGTTCGGATCCCACTTTAAACTGTATGCATTTCAGATTAGTCTATCTGTGCCGGTGACTCAGTCGGTAACGCGTCTGACTACCATGCTATAGGCCCCGGGTTCGATCCCCGGCCGGTTCAAGCCCGGGAACTTTTCTAACGTTGGAAGCGGCCCCGGCGCCCACCCAGCGTCGAATGACATGGATACCTGGGGGAAACCCTGGGGGTAAAGGCGGTCAGGGGCGTGATGCTGATCACATCACCCCCACTCACGAACGAATCAAGAAAGTATGGGGCGGCGTGATGCTGATCACATCACCCCCACTCACGAACGAATCAAGAAAGTGTGGGGCGTTACCCCCACACCCCCTATACGCCTTCATGGCGTAGCGCTAAGCACAGGTGAGAACTTTACCTTTTTTTTTTTGCATAAAGTGGACTTACAACAAAATTTAAAATTGCGATAAAGATTATGATAAGGTATTAAAGAATTGGGTCTAACACATTTTTTTATTGTTTACCAATGACCTTGTTAACGGTGGAAGCGGTCCCGGCGTCTACCCAGCGTCGAATAACATGGGTACCTGGGGGAAACCCTGGGGGGTAAAGGCGGCAGGGGCGTGATGCTGATCACATCACCCCCACTCACGACCGGATCAAGAAAGTGTGGGGCGTTACCCCCACACCCCCTATACGCCTTCATGGCGTGGTGCTATGCACAGGGGAACACTTTACCTTTTTACCTTGTTAACTAATATTCTTAATTTCAGTTTCAAGATGAAATCGGCTACGAAATAAAAGGAGTGGGTTCATATTTCTGTTACGAAATTCCACTTTTGTAGTAGACCTGTGCCACACTAAGATGTGACATAATAAACAAATCTGAGACACTTTCAAAGTATTAAATTGCTATCTACGTATTTGGGAACAATCTTTCAATATAATACTTTTTTTGGACGCGTCAAATCATAGTATTTAATTCCTGTTTTAGCAGCTTTAAGAAACCTGATTTTTTGGGGGGGGGTTACAAATGCCCTTTCTGCTCCCGTCAAGTTACGCCTATGAAAAAACAGGAATTCAAAGTAAAAGACTGTCCCGACTAAATCGGGAGACACGTCTGATAGATTTACAATTGGGAAAATCATAATTAAGCGTGTAGTTGAAAACAACCTATTTTCATATATTGCATGCAGCTCTACTTTTTCTGCAATGTGGATCAAGAACTGGGGACGTGGAGAAGCACAACACTCCACGTAACCAATAGTCACGTGACCCTCTTTGCTTTCCTGTCATGTTGACCTTCGCGTGGAACACATTTCTCGGTGTTAAGACAGGCAAAATCACCCGATCATCGAAGGGTGCAATATGTGTTGCCTACCCTCCTGCATTACTTGCTCCTATTAAAGCCTTATGGGGAAGAACTTTTTTCCATGACTGTACAGTGTCTCTCAAAAGTTTTAGGACAACGACATTTTAAACTAGGCAACCCAATATACACAAGGCGTTGGCGGGATGCGTGTAGAGTTAGGCTCAATTTCAGGGTTGCCACATGCACAATAAATATTTATAAGATACGCGAAAGAAATAAAAACAAGTATTAGTGTATAAAAGTATTAAAAACATCACTATTATATCGCAAGTGACAAAATTCTTTCTGAAAGAAAAATAATAGGTTTTCTAGCATTTCATCGCTGATGACTCTACAGAAAGGAGAAGAGGTGAGAGAAAACGAGAGGTGACAAATGACAGGAGAAAGAGAAAGCGAGAGGAGAAGAGGAAAAGTAGAGGAGAGAAGAAAGAGAGGATAGACGAGGAGAGGAGATGTAGTGAGGAGAATGGGAAAATATTCTAGGAGAGATGAGGAAAATGGAGCAAAGGAGAGAAAAGAGAAGGAAAACGAGATGAGAGAAGAGTGGAGAGTAGAGTAAAGGAGAGAAAAAGAGAAGAACGAAAAGAAGAGGAGAAAAGTGCGTGGAGTCGGAAATCTAAGACAGGAAAGGAGATACGAGGAGTGGAGATGAGTGGGATGGAGATAAGATGCGAGAAAAGTAGGGAAGGCGATATGAGATAAAAGCAGAGCAGAAGGAGGGGAGAGAAGAAGGAGAAGGAGAAGAGAAGAACAGAAGGGACTGAAGAGAAGAGGAAGTTGCAGAAAATATCGTCTCAGCATCAAGAATTGATGAATTGGTCAAATTATCGACATGAAACATTTTGAAATGTATTGGAGAATGTATTACATCGGTGCGAAATGCCTTTCGGCTTAGTTCGGAGCAAGGTAAAATCTTCCATGTAAGATCTTTGATTTTACCTGCGATTATACCATTAAAAACATGAATGTAATTTTAATATTTATAAGAATTATCCAATTTTTGTCCAATTCTCGGTTCGTTGAAATGGAGATTTTGTAATTTATTTTTTCCCCTCCCCCCATCGTTAATTCCAAACTGAATCATTCCGTTTCGCACGGCGTGGACAATGAGCACAATGGGATAGGTATAAAACTTACGAAAATTTTCTGCCACCGGTAGGGTTTGAACCTACGACCATTAGATTGACAGTCCTGAATGTTAAATACTACACATCAAGCTTTCGCTCCTGAAAGTAAGTAGAAGGAGCTGACCAATGTGAAATGTAGATGCAACTCTCCTCCTACATGTAATGTGCAAACAATACGAAGGTAGTACGACTCGGCGAAAACATTTAATGGAGAATTGCACATGATGAGAACTTTTCATTCGATATTTGCGGAGGTATCCTTGCATTGAACTCGAGTGGGAAAAGGGGTAAAATTAGTATGTCCTGAATTGCCACAAATATAAATAGTTATTTCATTAATATTTGTCAATATCTTTGAAGCAGTACACAATTATCGTTAGAGTATCATAATTCACGATCTTATACATGAAAATATCCCTTTGAACGTGTGTCAATTCATTTATTTGTTTATTTTTTTATAAATTCCATGTGCAGAACAATGTAGCCACTATACACTGCTATTACAAATAATGTTACCATGCTCTTGTTTGTAATACAAGGAGAATTAAAAAAAGAACACCTCCTAAGAAGAATCGAACCTGGGACCGCGATCAATACTTTCAAGAACTCTAACCAATAACCCACGCCCTTACTTTCGATTGAAACAACAATTTTTAAGTACAGTAGAGCGTCGATTATCCGAAGTAATTGGGGGACATGGGTGTTCGGAAAACTGGTTTGTTCGGATAATCGAACTGTACATGTTTATTTGCCAAAAAGAAGTACTGTACAGTAAATTTATTCATAAAAACAGGCATCTCTTTAAGTATTACAAAGTAACGTACAAAGGCAACTTTAGTAGGAATATATAGTATGTGGTACAGTTTATTAAACAAAAATATGTACATATTACATACGCATTTTGCATGAACAATACATACACCGACAGAAGTGTGCTGATTGTTGAAACACAGCGACTGGCGGCTTGGCCGGTCAGCAGCGCCTTATGAAGGCCCCATTAGAAGCAATGTTCCGCCAGCGGTGGCTCAGTGCGGCGACTACTGTGGGAAACTTGGTTTGGGAGTGAGGGGGATGATGGACGGTAGGGTGGGAGAGTAACAGGTGCGAGCGAGTACACAGTTCGGTCAACCGAACGACCGCTTCACCGAACTGTGTACTCGCTCGCACCTGTTACTCTCCCACCCTACCGTCCACCCTGACGCAAGTCTGGTGTTCAGAACATTCATATGAAATGTATTTGCTGTTGCGTAAAGTAACACGAAATAATTACACCGTTAGTGAACTACCAAATCTGTGCAACGTTAGACGAAAACAGGCGGAAAATTTTATTCTTCACACTTGACAGTATTAGTCAAGAGAGACTCGTGGGACACTGTGTTAAGGTGCTGGAGTAAATCCTTCTTATTTTTCTTCCTCGAAGGACAACAATTTTTATAGTAGAGTAACAGTAGTTCCGCTCTTTCTTATTTCTTTTAAATTCTTCCACATTCCTTTCATTGGGTTAAATATAAATAAAAGTATTGCTTGCATTTCTGTCATTGACGTAGAACAAGCCAGTACGCAGGATTTCTTCGAGGGAGTGGCCAGACCCAAATGTGTGTGTTTGTGTGTGTGTGTGTGTGTGTATATATATATATATATATATATATATATATATATATATATATATATATGAGAGAGACAGATATTACAAAATAGTTCAAATAGTGCGAGCGCGATTCAAAAGTCATGATAATTCTATGTTTAGAAAATAATATATTTATAAATTAAATGTTGCGTACTAGGAATTATTATTACAATAAAGAACATGTTTAATTGTGAGTTAAGAAAACAACAATAACAAAGAGACATTCTCGCATCACGATTGCAGTGCGAAAAAGTCGGGACAGGGATTGAAAGTAGCGCACTGTCCTGACTAAATCGGTGAATCGGACGTCTGCTAGCCTTGCATTATAAAACTAAAACCATCCAATATTGCAGGCTGAAGACTTTTGCGCAAGAAACAGATTCATTTATGTAAGAACAAAATTGAAATGTTTACACATTTCTAAAATCGACGATGTTATTTTCGTAGTTATTGTTAGGTTCACATTTAAATTTTCAGGGTTCGAGGGGGGCATGGCCAACATGCCCTCCCCCCCTGGATACTGGCCTGACGTTAGTAACGTAGACAGTGGGAGAGAAATTTTGGAGAATCTTTGTATTAAATTTATTATTTACATCCACCTTATGCTCAGATAGGTTTATTGACAATCGTAAACTTTTCGTTTAATAGATAATATTTGGTTTTAAACGACGGGAGAACATTGGTCTAATTTTCTTTCTTGCTCTTTTGTGAGAATATATACTTCTACAATAGCAATCGCGTTCGGAAACGGTGAAAAAAAATGACTTGGTTTTCAAAGGCAGACAACCTTGGTAGCGTAGCTTGTTCGCGTTCAAAGTGACTCACTCACGCTATTCAAGGACACTTCTTATAGCAAAACATTGTCCGTCGATGCACCCAGCAAGTTACGAGTGACCAGAGTCGAATTTTAAAGAGAATCTGAAGAATGATAGATTTCATCAGAGGCGGCTAGGTGGGCACTAGCTCAACATGCAATAGTTTAAGTGATAATTTCTGACAACCAAGAAACCTTAATGAATAAGTATTGGGATAGTAATAATACGTACCCGCTCCTTTTTAACAATGTAAGCTCGAAGACAATCTGTATTCCATTTGGTCAACCTGAGGGTATTATAAGGAACTATTTCATAGATGTTCATGTAACCGTTACAAAATTACAAATAAAATATATTCACAAGCTTAGATATACTAACAACGAAAAAATAAATTCAGAGTTAATTTTCAAATGCATGTGTATAGAGTAATTCTAGAAGTACAGAGCTATATCAGAGTATTGAACTTCTTTTTGCAGGATAACGTTTACAATATTGACGCGACAGAATAATTAAGAACTGCTGCTCCAAGGGAAGCAAAGGGCGTAGTGTATTGGTTAGAGTTCTTGAAAGTATTGATTGTGGTCCCAGGTTCGATCCTCCTTAGGAGGTGTTCTTTTTTTAATTCTCCTTTTATTACAAACAAGAGCATGGTAACATTAATTGTAATAGTAGTGTATAGTGGCTACATTGTTCTGCAAATGGAATTTATAAAAAAATAAAGAAATAAATGAATTGACACATGTTCATAGGGATATTTTCATGTATAAGATCGTGAATTATAATACTTTAACGATAATTGTGTACTGCTTCAAAGACATTGACAAATATTAATGAAATAACTATTTATATTTGTGGCAATTCAGGACATACTAATTTTACCCCTTTTCCCACTCGAGTTCAATGCAAGGATACCTCCGCAAATATCGAATGAAAAGTTCTCATCATGTGCAATTCTCCATTAAATGTTTTCGCCGAGTCGTACTACCTTTGTTTTCTTTGTTACAAACAAGTATTGTTTGCACATTACATGTAGGAGGAGAGTTGCATCTACATTTCACATTGGTCAGCTCCTTTTACTTACTTTCAGGAGCGAAAGCTTGTAGTGTAGTGTATAACGTTCACGACTGTTAATCTGATGGTCGTAGGTTCAAACCCTTCCGGTGGCAGAAAATTTTCGTAAGTTTTAGACCTATCCCATTGTGTTCAATGTTCACCCCGTGTGAAACGGAATGATTCAGTTTGGAATTAACGATGGGGGGAGGGGAAAAAATAAATTACAAAATCTCCATTTCAACGAACCGAGAATTGGACAAAATTTGGATAATTCTTATAAATATTAAAATTACATTCATGTTTTTAATGGTATAATCGCAGGTAAAATCAAAGATCTTACATGGAAGATTTTACCTTGCTCTGAACTAAGCCAAAAGGCATTTCGCACCGATTTAATACATTCTCCAATACATTTCAAAATGTTATTGAATGTTTCATGTCGATAATTTGACCAATGCATCAATTCTTGATGCTGAGACGATATTTTCTGCAACTTCCTCTTCTCTTCAGTCCCTTCTGTTCTTCTCTTCTCCTTCTCCTTCTTCTCTCCCCTCCTTCTGCTCTGCTTTTATCTCATATCGCCTTCCCTACTTTTCTCGCATCTTATCTCCATCCCACTCATCTCCACTCCTCGTATCTCCTTTCCTGTCTTAGATTTCCGACTCCACGCACTTTTCTCCTCTTCTTTTCGTTCTTCTCTTTTTCTCTCCTTTACTCTACTCTCCACTCTTCTCTCATCTCGTTTTCCTTCTCTTTTCTCTCCTTTGCTCCATTTTCCTCATCTCTCCTAGAATATTTTCCCATTCTCCTCACTACATCTCCTCTCCTCGTCTATCCTCTCTTTCTTCTCTCCTCTACTTTTCCTCTTCTCCTCTCGCTTTCTCTTTCTCCTGTCATTTGTCACCTCTCGTTTTCTCTCACCTCTTCTCCTTTCTGTAGAGTCATCAGCGATGAAATGCTAGAAAACCTATTATTTTTCTTTCAGAAAGAATTTTGTCACTTGCGATATAATAGTGATATTTTTAATACTTTTTATACACTAATACTTGTTTTTATTTCTTTCGCGTATTTTATAAATATTTATTGTGCATGTGGCAACCCTGAAATTGAGCCTAACTCTACACGCAACCCACTAACACCTTGTGTAAATTGGGTTGCCTAGTTTAAAATGTCGTTGTCCTAAAACGTTTGAGAGACACTGTACAGTAAGGCTAATCGGGACTGGACCTACAGTTTAAAGTGGGATCCGAATCACTATGTGCCTCCAAGGAGGCGATTACATTACTCTTCGTAACAACCAGTTACGGAGTGACGTGTGGTCAGCACGGCGAACCACCCCCAGTCATTGTTGTAGGTTTCCATGACTTGGTTAAGCTACTCATTCGTAGCTCCCTAATTTCCTCATTGTGGTGGGTGATCACCGGTCCCCATACACTTGCCAAAATGTCAGGGGAAAAGTTGTTACGCTTCCCCTCAGTAAACTTGAACCAGTGCCCGTCAAAGTAGCCCGAGTTCAAAGCCTGACGTCTTAGACCACAGGGCCACGGTGTACAGTCTTAGAAAAAAATACCTGGGCCACGGGACGTAGAATTTCGTAACGTCTTAAGCCTGTTGTTTATGCAACCCAAATAACAAAATATTCGCTTAAGTTTGCCTGGTGATTCTGAGTTCTCGGGAAGGATTGAGCTTTGATAGCATGAGTCACATGACTCGTGCCCCAGCCACAACAAACAGCTGGGTGCTACGATGCCTCCAGAAGAAAATTTCAGGAACTGGTTTCTTGACGAAGCTACTCGTAAGGAAATACTATTCTTTCAAGTGATATTAGAGTCATTGTCAAGAAGGTTCGCTGAAATAATGGTTCTCATCACAGACCACATGCCACACGTTAATTGTTTAAGTCCAGTTCATGCACTGGACCTACAGATTAAAATGGGATCCGAACCAAATCCTCTCTATTTGGTATTGAATTCGGAAGGCTTTCATTACATGGCGAAGACGTTACCACTACGACATCAGAGAGGCAATGGAACTCCTTGAGAAAGAGATAAGCGAAAATTGCTACGTGACAAACCATATTTGCCCGTAAATTTTAAAAATAAGACAATATTTTGTACTGACAGTTTCGAACAGTGGGAGAGGCATATATTTTTTTGTACTATCGTCCATTTCACGAGTTTATAATTCTTCCTCACCGACACGAGTAACGCGAGTGGTAGAAGAAAAGCGAAGTAAAATAACTGAAATAGAAATAAAAGGAAAAAGCGAAATAAATTTTATTCATAATATTCTGCAGTCACTTGAGTTGTATTCACGGGATGCTATCTTTAAAGAAAGCCGTGGTCTCTTCCTTGTGTTTTTCGCTTCCTTTGTGCTCTTGCTTCCCCCGTCACGATTGGTCTAAAACTAATTAATGCGACGTTAATTAAACAATCCAAACAACGAAACAATGCACAATCAACTGCACAAAACAACATTCCAAATGTTTTCGAATCGGAAAACAATTGAGATGCTGTAAAATGACTTAAGATGCAGTAATAAACTGGCATTCGGTACCGTATAGAATTAAATCGGTAGAGATGTTCGATTTGATTGGATGTTTGTTATTTAGATTTGCTATTCTTTCACTTTTGGCAAATAGCGACGATGAAGATGAGTGATGCTGTGATGAAATTGATGAAGGGACACTTACCAAGGACACCCACGCCCAAGTCGAGATTCTAACCAGGGACCCATGGCATCGTAGCGCGCTGTGCTAACCACTCCTCCATGGAGTGGACATTATAGCATATTTTGTGTGCTCAATTGGGATCAATCAATGGAATGAATAGGCATATTATATGATTAATAAATTCATATCATAATACCACGTCATATTATTCGGCACGAAGTAACATCAGAGACATTCAATCTTGCATTTTTGCCTTTCAACTAATTCTTTGAATTCAGGTTAATCACAACAATAAGATAAATTATGAAGCAAATGATAGTTGTTACGAATTACCTGACAGAAACAACATTAAGCAGGCTCGGTGGTCAAGCTCATTAAGTGATTGACATTCGATATCGTCGCCAAAGTTCCCGGGTTTGAGTACCGTCCTTGTCGGGGGTGTTTGACTATTTCGTCATCAATTTCATGTAATGGTCACTCGTCCTTATCGTCGCGATTATCGAACAGGGAATAAAAATTATAAAAATAAATACGATGGAAGAGTACTTACTTCATCTCTCACGAAATCTCCTACAAAACCGGAATATATAAAATACATGTATATTCATTCACATACATTTTCGATTTCTATATTTAACTAATCGAGACCGAGAACGGGAGAGCAATTTTCAATTCGACAAACCGAGAGACGGAGAAACTGTCAAGTCTCGTTTCTTCTTTGCACCTCCGTAATCGAGTTGTTCTGTTTGTCATTGGCTTTGTATTGGGAATTATTGTCATTATTCTTTCCCTGCAGGTAAACCATAACGATGAATTATGATGAAATGAAGCAGATAAAAGGGCAAGAACAAGAAAGTCATGCCTGTTCGGGACTCCAACCCAGAACCTTACGTAACGAGATTTGAAATTCTGGAGAAGGCGTCCGTGTTTCGCTTGGTTTTCTCTTTCCTCTACTTCCCTTATATTATCATACATGTATAATAAAAATGGATCTGATACGATATGTTGCGATTCATAATTGTGCTGGTTAGATGCTACAGATGTGAACTCCAACCTGCAATATATTATTCCCTTTTGTTTCGTATCTGGTTGAACATGAAATTTTCTTACACTGTGACAATTTCTTTCTTAGTTTTGGTTTGGTGCACAGATATGCTAATCTGGACTCGACCTTCAGTTTAAAGTGGGATACTAACCACTATGTGCATTCACCGTGTATCAAACCCGGGATCCACTGATTACAAGGCGACGACGTTATCACTACGCCATCGAGGAGGCCCCATGACAAAATGTTATTCACTCGATCTCTACCATAATTTATTTCAGCATTTACATTTTCGTTTTCTTCTTCTTTTTTCCTTTTGTTAACTACTCTTATACAACTCTTTTTGCGTCTTCGAATTTCTTCTTGTTTCAGGAAAAAATAATACATGCAGGCTGTATAAAAATCCCCCGTTCAAATAGATAAAACGTTCACTCTCGAGAACTAATTTACATGTTTATCACTAACGTAACCATTAGGAAACTATTGAAATGTTAACTGATATAACTGCAGATGAAACAATACTTACAGCCACTAACGAAATATCTATTCTTGTGTAGCCTCACAGACAACAAGTATCTGGTGAGTCATTCACTCTTGCTGACTACGGGCGAAGGTCACTGAACTAAAGGGTGGTGGCAAGCAAGCAGGCTTCTGCTCTACCAAAGACGAGTTCACGTGTTCCAGTTATCAATGGCGTACGAAATAAGGAGGAACACAGCTATCTGACGTATGATTTGGTCCCGTCATTGCACGTAGAACACTTTATCGTCGTGGCCTTGAAGTTCCCTCAGGGCACTCCTACGTAAAGGCTTCTCAGCTAGAAGGATATCTTCCCCATTGAGTGGAGGAAAAGTGGGTGCGTATAGAGGTCCTTCAACTTTCGTATTCTTTTTCATTTCAGAACCCGTGATGTATCGTCGACTTAATCCAATCTATCCGATGTAGGTTTTAGGTTCTGTTTCTGTTCGGTTATTTCACGTTGTCTTCCTGCTTATGTTATTCGCGACGAAGGTTCTGGATTCGATAATCTGGACAATAACGGGATTGTGTTGGTTGCTTGATTTGGTGTCTTAAGTCCACTTTATGTCCTGTTAGGCTAATCGTGAATGGACCTACAGTTTAAAGGGGGATCCGAACCACTATGTTCCTCCACCGAGTATCGAACCCGGGATCCCTTAATTACAAGGCGCCCACGATCCCACTCCGCCATCGGGGATTGTGTTCGCAACGAATGAATCAAATTTGAGTGATATGATATGCAACCATTGGAAGACTATTGAAAGAAAAGCAATGGGAACCTGCCAGTTTTTCTACTGCAGACAGGAAACCATAAACATGGAAGAGAAGCTTATATTCTATGAAACCTGACGCTATGTGCTCGAATACTGGCTAAATATAATCTATAGAGGCATAGCAACGTTAAACAATCTCTTATATGATACGTATAGGTTTAAAAAGGTCGAAATACAAAGATTGTGTGCGCCTCACTGATGGCGTAGTGGTAAGGCCTTGTAATCAAGGGGTCTCGGGTACGATACCAGGTGATCGCACATAGTGGTTCGGATCCCACTTTAAACTGTATGCATTTCAGATTAGTCTATCTGTGCCGGTGACTCAGTCGGTAACGCGTCTGACTACCATGCTATAGGCCCCAGGTTCGATCCCCGGCCGGTTCAAGCCCGGGAACTTTTCTAACGTTGGAAGCGACCCCGGCGCCCACCCAGCGTCGAATGACATGGGTACCTGGGGGAAACCCTGGGGGTAAAGGCGGTCAGGGGCGTGATGCTGATCACATCACCCACACTCACGAACGAATGAAGAAAGTGTGAGGCGGCGTGATGCTGATCACATCACCCCCACTCACGAACGAATCAAGAAAGTGTGGGGCGTTACCCCCACACCCCCTATACGCCTTCATGGCGTAGCGCTAAGCACAGGTGAGAACTTTACCTTTTTTTTTTTTTGCATAAAGTGGACTTACAACAAAATTTAAACTTGCGATAAAGATTATGATAAGGTATTAAAGAATTGGGTCTAACACATTTTTTTATTGTTTACCAATGACATTGTTAACTAATATTCTTAATTTCAGTTTCAAGATGAAATCGGCTACGAAATAAAAGGAGTGGGTTCATATTTCTGTTACGAAATTCCACTTTTGTAGTAGATCTGTGCCACACTAAGATGTGACATAATAAACAAATCTGAGACACTTTCAAAGTATTAAATTGCTATCTACGTATTTGGGAACAATCTTTCAATATAATACTTTTTTTGGACGCGTCAAATCATAGTATTTAATTCCTGTTTTAGCAGCTTTAAGAAACCTGATTTTGGGGGGGGGGGGTTACAAATGCCCTTTCTGCTCCCGTCAAGTTACGCCTATGACAAACAGGAATTCAAAGTAAAAGACTGTCCCGACTAAATCGGGAGACACGTCTGATAGATTTACAATTGGGAAAATCATAATTAAGCGTGTAGTTGAAAACAACCTATTTTCATATATTGCATGCAGGTCTACTTTTTCTGCAATGTGGATCAAGAACTGGGGAAGTGGAGAAGCACAACACTCCACGTAACCAATAGTCACGTGACCCTCTTTGCTTTCCTGTCATGTTGACCTTCGCGTGGAACACATTTCTCGGTGTTAAGACAGGCAAAATCACGCGATCATCGAAGGGTGCAATATGTGTTGCCTACCCTCCTGCATTACTTGCTCCTATTAAAGCCTTATGGGGAAGAACTTTTTCCATGACTGTACAGTCATGGACACTGCCGGCTTGTAACGATTCAATTGAAAGTCAATGTATTCATTACAAGCCGGCAGTGTCCGTGACTGTACAATAATATAATATAGGTAAGGTAAAATGTGAAGTTCCCTGTGCATATAACACCGTTTCATGAAAGCACATTTAGGGGATGTGTGGGTAGGGCTAAACACATTCTCGATCTCGGCCATTTTGGAGATAATGTGATGAGCACCACGCTCCAGTTGCCTTTACCCCCCCAGGTACCCATTGATTTAAGGCTGGGTGAGCCCCGGAGCCTATTTGAAATAACTAATTCGGCAACACAGTTATTATATTATTTGTAGTGTTTATTATTTTAAAGTATATTCGTCTAAAACATTTAAAAAGGACACGAATTCATATTTCTGCCCAGCTTTCGGGTCTTTAATGGTAACCGTGTTGTGATGTGAACTTGATTCATTAAACTTACAATTTATTAGATATATGATTGCGCCAGCAAAATCCCACATGAACTTGTACTATATTATGACATAGGTAAAAAATCGCGGCAAGAAATCACGACACTTCCGTTGGCCCCTCGAATTAAAACGAGCTTTTAAATGGCGAGGGAGATTCATCCCAATGAAAGGCGTTCCCTCGCCCACCGGATCCAAATTCATATCTCATTGTTACAGCCAGACATTTGCACGAGCAGAAGAAATATTAAATGCAACAACGTTACGCTACGTTACCACACGAAACTCTACATAATTCCCAGAATTCTTTTCGCATGAAGCCAATTGTAATACCGGTTTGTAAAGGCAGGAAATAGTAGATGTAAAAAGGGCCGAACAAAGACAAATGTCGCGCTAAAATTCATAATTATTTTCGAAAATAATTCTGGACAATTAATATCTCTTCGTTCGTTCAGTAGACATATATCCAATAGACATTTATAATGTCAATATTTTATCCATGAATGTTAATAGGGTGGCCAGTAAAAGGTGGAAATCTACTTTTGGTTGATTTTTTTATAAACGCGCTAAGTGCTGAACTTTTTATCTCGCCACCAAATATCCCTGGTTCGAGTCCAGCCCTGGACATCGGTGTTCTTTGTAAGTGTCTTGATTGATTTGGTTTATTTTACTTCACATTTATGCCACTTTTGGCTAATCGTAAAGATGATTGTATGATGAAATTAATGAAAAGGACACTCACAAAGAACACCCATGTCGAACCCAGGACCTTTATCGTCGTGGCGCACCGTGAAAACCACTCCACCACGAAGGCAGGCTCTTTCTGAGTGTCGTTTCATCCATCACATCTCATCAGCGCCCGTCTTCATCATCGTGATTGGCCAAAAGTGTCAGAAAATAGCGTAAAATAACAAAACTCAAACAGACTACAATACATAGACGTTCAAAATTAAGCATTACCTTTTCCATCCCCGAGGCGTCTAAAACAACTATGAGTCATAATGAACCGTAAGAGTAAAACCCAATCGTTGTCTCTTGATGCCTCAAATTACGAGATCGCCTCGAAATGTTCAAAATGAATTATAAATTATGAATCGACACAAAATTAAGTGGCGATCGCATCCCTTAGACAACCAAGGCACGAATTTCTCCCGATGAAATATGAAAGAGAATTTTCTTACTTTGATGTCTAAAATCAAGCAATCACTCTCCACCCAGAGGTCTAAAAATTTACATAAATTACCAATTAACACAGTAAATAGCGTCTCTTTGACGCATAAAGTTAAACGATACCCTTACAGACGACATCTAAAGCTGACAATGAAACTTCAATTAACGAGGCAGCTAAAATAATCCTTCGAACTCACGATAGAAGGTCGTTAATTCGCCAGTGGCAGACTCTAGTCCAATAAACGTAAAAATAAATGCAGTAAATGTGTACCTCTGATAATCCTTCCCGTTCTTCAAGAACAACGTTAAAGATGTTGAATGAAAATCAAAAATTAATTTACAGGATGTTAAACATCGAAACATTTGCTTGATTTTCGTAACTTTACTCAGTAAACAAATATAGGGCTACAGGCGGATTGCGCACACTTTTCCGGTTTTATCAGTGGTATCTGATAAGCCGTTGGCAAGCTGTCACAATGTACAGAATTGCGCACAAAAAAATGAGGCGATGTTGTCAGATGTAAAATGTTCTCAAGCCGTTCTAACTTCTGCTGTGTTTGTTTGTGTGTGTGTGTGTGGACTTACACGTGTTTTTGCAGTCATTAACCTAACCTGACCTAACCTAACCTAACTTTTGAGTTTGAGTAAATTGGTATGATTTACTATTTTATTTCTAATTTCTTTCTCTCTTCTGTCTAAAGAAAGAAAAAAAACAGTTTTGCGCCATCGAAGTGGCAACGTTCAATCAAAATCTGTGCGCAAAACATGTCAGTGAGATTTGTGCGCAATCCTGGATCTAAAGTGTGCGCAATTCGGATGCGGCACTAATATAGTGCCAAATGACAAGAAGATTTATCATGAGATGGTAATCTCTGAACATTTCTTGAAATTGAAATGGTCACAGGTTACAAGGAAACTATAAAGAGAAGACAAGATCAGGCTATATTTAATTCTAGAAGCTTCCCTGGTGGTGAATAATAAAGAGATTCCCTCTGGATATCAGCCATGTCAGTTCAGGATATGCTGTCGAGCTTTCGAGAGCTAAGGATATCCTCAGCCTCAGGGATTGAAACCGAGAGTTAAAGTTATCCTCATCTTCAGTGATTGATTTAAGTCCACTTCATGCACAGTAAAGCTAATCGGGACTGGAGCTACAGTTTAAAGTGGGATCCGAACCACTATGTGCCTCCACCGGGTATCGAGCCCGGGACCCCTTGATTACAAGGCGAGGACACCACAACTGCGCCATCGGGGAGGCCTTTCAGTGATTGAAGCCAAGGTCTAAGGTTACCCTCATCTTCGGGGATTGAAACCGAGAGCTACCGCCACTCTCATGTTCGGGAATTGAGTGACGTTAGCTCTTGAAAACTCGGAAGCATATCCGGAACTGACCTGGCTCATATCCGGAGACAATCTTTTCATCAGACTATATTTATTCATTGGCACATATTTCTTGAAATGGTAACGTTGCTTTTTAAAATGTATTAGGGTGGGCAAAAACATGAAAGAAGAGGAAAATACTGGTGGGCATCCCTTTCCCTCCTCGCGCTGTTTCTGGTTGGAACTGAGTCTACAGTTTAAACTCGAATCTGAGTAACTGAACGAACCCATATTCGGACGGTCATGGAATCAAACCCTGAACTCGACCTTCGTGATATATGTTCCGGTGTTTTTCCTCAGTTAATGCAGGCTAATCTTTGGATGGTACCTGCCACAGCGATTTCGTTTCGTTGTCCCCCGTTCCCTCAATAGCCACAGTTAACCTACACAGTACAAATAAGCGACGTCATCGAAAACAGCGTGTTCCATTGGGAATCGAACCCCTGTCACCTTGATTACAAGGTACAGTTTTAACAACGCGATGGAAACATAAAAAAGAGCGGAAGCTTCCAGTGGCTTCTAGTTTATAGCAAAAACGGCAAAAAATATATTTAATGGCGCCATTGTTGATACGCGAGGTCGAACCATATGAGGGGGGGGGGAGCAGACCCGGATGGGCGTTCCCTGAGCAGTGGTCGGAACTACATAATCACTGAGTCACCTGTTCCGTTTATGTGCTCCGAAGCCTTTGTTCCCACGGCGACACGAAACATTTTCCATTATTATTTATTCGGAAGGCAAGGAAGTTGGAGGAAGTTGTTTAAACAAATGAGAAAAATTTATGATGGCGATTGTCTTGCCCAGTGCATTCCTACCTAATATCACAATGGTGGTGATGAGTGATGAAACAGGAAGAGATGTTTCGTTGTTTCCAACCCTCACTGGAGCTCTATTTTGTGTATATGTTGGAGGTCATTATATCCGTACGTCGCATATTCTACGTTTTTGGCTGGGAAGGTGGAATGAAAAGGATGTTTGATAATCGGCCTAAGGTGGGAGGAATGCATCAGGGGCGTATATTCTAGGCTAGCTAAGCTATTTGAGAAGCCTGACGCTCGGAGACTAAAGTACAGAAGAAATATCGAATTGAAATTGTAACTAAAATTGTTCGTTCAGTAAAAAGGAGGTGACATAGCAACGTGATTCCTTAGGTGTTTGCAACCTGACTGCCGTTGGCATGGCAACGTGACTTCCTTGAAGACGCTTAAAACGGTCAAAATGGGTGTGTCTAAACCACTTACGCATGGCATTTACGCGGGCCTAGTCTTCTTCCTTCCTCCATGACCTAGGATCACGTGAGGTAGTCCACATCTTGGACTCAACATACACCACTGGCAAAGTAGGTACAGCCAACGGCATAGATAATAGTAGGCAAATTGTCCACCGCTATTTTTGTTCTTTTTTATTCTACATTATGTATTTTAAGAAATGGAATTCTGTTGATGCAAAGCTGATGTTCTCCTCTGCTTGTTGACGTTTTTGTTTCAATTCATGATCATTGTGGAAAACAGAACTAAACGAAAATGATAAACATTCGCTTACTATTACTTTTGCCATTGGGTGTACACAATGACACCAATTTATTCAACGCACTCCCATGGAAGCGCAATGCGCCCCTTGTAACGACCCTGAAACAAATTTAAATATATTTTTAAAAGCTTATCACAGTATTACTGTCCTGGAAATGTGAACCTTTTAAGTGTATTTTCAATTTAATTGTGTGATGGAGCTAGATCAGGAGTATAAGGTGAATGATCAGCCTAATTGGCTCACTGTAAGGCGAGTTTTGTGTCGGGGAGCGTTGTCTTGCAGAAACCGTTGAAAGTTTCGTCCCCATGTCAATGAGAGAGACTATTTACTCTAGGCCTACTAAATTTTATAATTTTACAGGAAAATAGTGAACTTATAGTAAATTAATTATAATTATCTCATTACTTTTACATTCTACATTTGTACGCTTCACTTGAGGGATGTTACTTTTCAAAGCGAGTGACTGTAATTTCGATACTTTTCTTAACTCATTTAGTTTATGGAGTAAAATTTTAGATAGATTGAAGATAACTATAGGTTTCTTTGAAGCCATAATTGGCTAAGTGAAATTGTATAGGTTCTAATTCCCTCTTTTGACAAACGCATTGAGTTTAAAAGAATTGCTACTGCATTAGACACAATATATCTTGTCCTTCTAATCTAGGAGATGAGTTAGGTTAGAAAAAAGTCTCCATTTGCCTCTATGCTATACTGTGTTTAAATACTTTGCCTGGAATAATGTAAGTACTGCTATCAATCATACAATGCATCCTCAAACAACAAGTGGCGGATAACGCAGTCGCATTTGGTACGAGACACTCTGTTCGATTTCGGTGTTGTTACAGCATTTTAAATATACTGTGCATGACTTGAACCAGCAATTTCTGTAAAGCCAGAATAAAAATTAAGTTTGGAATCGGATCTTTGATCTCGCTGGAGTACAGAGACACGGAATGTAATTGATGGAACATGCTGAACGTTCTGTTCTATGAAGTCATAGTGAAACAAAGCCTCAATCACCCACTGAAAATTCTATCTTTCTCTGGTAGGGAGTTTTTTTTCCGCGCACGGTGACACGTGTGTGACATTTGAATGAAATCTTGACACATCAGGAAGTGTTTTGTTAGGCTAATTAGACCACTTCCATTTGAATGACCCTGATCAGAAAAAAAAATCCTCACTGGTACAGTGGACCAGCAGGGTGACGTCGTCAACGGATTTACTGGTTGATAGCAGAAACAGAGGAAGGAAATATTTTGGTATTTCATGAGGGAACAAAACAGCATCGGTTGAGTTAACAAGTAACGCTAACCACATTTCTTCATCCGTGTTGTGACTCAGTCTTATGCATAATGCATATTGCCGACCTCCGTGACGGAGTGGTTATCACCGCGCACTATGACGCCAGAGGTCGCGGGTTCGAATCCCAGCCTGAGCATGGATGTTCTTTATGAGAGTCTCTTCATCAATATCATCATATCATCACTCATCTTCATCTTAGCAATTAGCCAAAAGTGAAGAAATGTGCAGTAAAATAAATCAAATCAATCAATCAATCAATCAAAAGCATAGTGCATGTTTACTCACGTAAGCGCAGTGTGGTACCTGAAAATTTTCCAGTGGAGAAAATTAAAATAATTTCTTTCGAAGCATATTGATTTTATATTACATATGCCTGCAAGGGCTAAAAAATTTCCGACCAGATTCCCCTCATCCCCTTAACAAATACTACCCTGCGTAACCGAATACCGTAACGTACGTAAGTAATCGTATAGCGCTACAGCACAATATTGGGCCCAGGCTTACCTACCCACTGCTGGCTTCCCTTCCACGCGGGAGATCCACCAGGGGGGCGTGGAGATCTGAAGCCAGATTAGGGGGACGGGTGGTCGGCCCGACCAACCCCCAGCCGTCGTAGGACTTCGCGACCGGATTACGCTTACTCAGAGCTCCCCAATTTCCTCACGATGGTGGGTTGCCACCGGCCCTATGCACAGGCCGAAAATTCCCGGAGTCTGAACCCGGGATCGAACCCATGCCGTCCCGCAGCCGCCGTCCAAAGCAAGGTGCCTTAGACCACACGGCCACGGAGGAGGACCCATAATGTACGTACAGTACATTAAACTAGCAAACTATTCTCTCATGACATGAAACTAGTATAATTAACCAATGTAATTTTTTAATAAATTATTTGATAAATTCCTAATTTTCTACTTTCGCAATACTGATGGTAAAATAGCCGAATTCCAGGAGCTTATATTGCATCATCTATTACATGGTCAGCCGTGTCAAAGAGTTGACACCTCTTACATTGTACAATGAAGTGACACAAGTGGGTCAAGTTACATTTTATGTGCCTTATTTAGAATAGACGCACAAAAGCATTAGCAACTTTTCCCAAAGCAGTGGGCGTGCATGCAAGGTCGTTATGTTTAATCTTTCCCCTCTCTCTTCCTACCGTAGTGTATTCGAGCAAACTGTGCAACATTTGCAGTGAATGAATACTTTGAAGGATAATAAATCACGTATGTCAAGCATTGTGTAAATTCTGGAAGTGTACTATGTAATTATTTTTTTCCGTTTGAAGGACGAAACTCCGAGGCTATGTCCTATCTTCTAAACACAGCAGATGTAGAAAATAATTTATCAACATGTTATTTATTAAATAATGAGAAACCAAAAGTTAAAGAATTAATTTGTAACAGTTATGCTGTGTGCCACCACTGCTGGCCTTGCTGTACCGGAGTGCATTCGCATGCCGCCCCCCCCCCCACACATACATAACAATCGTGCTCAATATACAGGAGAGCAAATTAATTTTTGTAATGAAAAGTTTGCAAATAGGGTTTCGTTGTATTGTATTTTCCTCTTTTCAGTACTGGTAAGTACTCCCTCGTATCCACGTTTGTTAGCGTCGTCGCCTTGTAATAAAGGGGTCCCGGGTTCGATACCTGGTGGAGGCACATAGTGGTTCTGATGCAACTTTAAACTGTAGGTCCAGTCCCGATCAGCCTTACTGTGCATAAAGTGGACTTAAAACACCAAATCAATCAATCAAGTATCCACGTTTGTAATGCGACTACTTTACATAATGGAAGATTTGTGGCGTACGTGCGTGTATGATTGCATTGTGTTTCACTTATTAAATATCATCATTCTACCTCTTCAGAAATCGCGTGACGATGTGTAGATGAAGGGACAGGCGTAAAGGAACAAACCCGGTCACCTGCTGTTGTCTTGTAATAAGAGGTCTCGGGTTGCATTTCCAATGGAGATCTATGCTAGTAATCTGAATTCCACTCTAACTTTACGTTAATCCCGATTAGCCTAGATGACAATACGTAGACAAACGTGACAATTTTACAGCTATTGCTGAGTAGCCAAGAACACCGAAGAAATAATTTCCAGTATAAAAGTAAAAATCCGACCGTGTTATTAATAACGTATTGTGAAGGTACGTAAAAACATAATACTACATGTACTCTTGACCCTTCAGTATACGGAGGCCGTGTGGCTGTCATCTCCAATATGCCGACCTCCTTGGCAGAGTGGTTATCACAGCCCGGGGTCCCGGGTTCAAACGTCGGTGTGAGCAGTATGGACGTCCGTAGTATTTTTTACAGGGAGGAGCAAGCAAGGTAATTTTTTTTCCAGGGGGGAGCAATGGAGGGATATTTTTCTCCATAATAGTAATGCCTCCTCAAAAGACATTGCTTCAATCTGAAATTATCATGTTCCTTCAACGCCCTTTTAATAATTAACATATATTACTGTGACTGAAATGAAATTATTTTTAGTTGAAATTCATTTTCCATGGGAGGCCGTGCCCCCCCTCTTGCCCCCTTCCGGACGTCCATGCTGAGCATGGGTGTTTTTTGTGAGTGCCCATTATCAATTTCATCATTACTCATCCTCATCTTCGCGATTAGCCGAACGTGGCAGAAAGGCGAAGTAAAATAAACCAATTCAAATCAAATCACCTTCAATATGAGGGTTTTACAGTATTCAGTCAACTCTGTTGTGCTTGATCAAAGTCTAGAGATCCATTCCAGGTAACCATTGTGTATGGGAGATTGTCTATCCTGAGAATCACCATTTACAGATTCTGTATAAATATGGAACGAAAATTTCCTGCTTTATATTTTCTGGTAATTGCTAGTACGTTTAGAGAAAATATAATAAAAATGATATTATTAGGTCATTCAAGTGTCACTTACACATCGTATTTCTGTTAACAAAGGTGAAATTAGTTATTGGGGCTACAATGGAAGCACAAAGCAACATGTAAAGTGTCATCCGTCATTGCGGACGATGTATTAGGACTCCATTTTCTATAGTGCCTCCAGGAAGAAACCTGAAGGGCGATAAACAAAGAGAGGAAGAGGGAGTTGATCCCAAACAAAAAGCAGTACACTAATCCGCAGGCAGGACACTGGATGCAGGAGTAAAACTTAACACCTGTTAGGTCTGGAATTTGATCTGTATCGGCTTGATCATTACGCGTGGCCAGTATGTAGTCATTACACATCAAGGTCGCCAGACTTCTGAATAGCTAATTGGTTCTGTGAATGCGAACGTAATTCCTGGTTATGTACAAATGACAAGTCTGGCCTCCATTCGCTGGCAGCCGCGTTTGTGTTCTGCTTCCAGCGTGACCGATCGAACGGTTTGAGCTCGCCAAGGTAACATGGGCAGACAGCAAATTGCGTCGGAGAGCCTCCATACTGTTGAACCGCTTCTAATTTGCTCTACTAGGTCGTTACTTTCTACTGAAAATGTGCAGGATACAAACTGCACTCATTGTGTGTGTGTGGTGGGGGGGCTCACTTACTGTTCACAGTCGATGTGTAACCACGACAAAATGCATCCGCTACAAACTCTGAACAACCAGAGATTTGGTGATGTTATAGAATTACTCAAACGCATGCTGATAGTCCTAAAGTTTGCACATTTACTGAAAGACAACCTTACATGGTATGTGCATCATGCCATGCTATATGTCGCTATTTGGTGTGCCTACCAGTAAGGGATAAAAGTAGAAGGAATTTTAAGGAGTGTTTTGCTGATTCCTGTCTTGCGCCTTACATAGGAGCAGAGGATCCACTCAATGTAATGCCATCTATGAACTGGTATCTTTATCTTCGGACGTTTGCACCATTTGCATCCCTTCTAGTGCATCTTGCAGCAGACATTTTTTCTTAGCCAGTGTCGTAACCAGTTCCTTTTTCTCTTTCTGATCACTCCCAGCATTTCTTTCTTTTATGAACCCTTTCCAGCACAGCCTCATTTCTAACTTTGTCAATCTATTTCACACACTCCATCTTTCACCATAACCACATTTTTAAAGCTAATTGTCTCTCTTCTTTCCTTCTCCGCTGGCCTCCGTGGCGGATTGGTCATCACACCGCGCTACAATCCCAGGGGTACCAGGTTCGATTCCCGGCCTGGGAATGAGTGTTCCTTGCGTGTTCCTTCATCACTTTCATCCTATCATCACTCATCTTCATCTTTGCGATTATCCAAAAGTGGCATAAATACACCAAATCAATCAATCAATCAAAAGCTTCCATTCTCCGCCCGTCATATGTTTGTACACCATGCAATGCTGCGCTCCACACAAAACAGGTAATTAATCTCTTCCTTAGGTCTTCATTCAAAAATCCTCAAGAAGCACTTATTTTATTAAAGGCTTCCTTCACTATTGGTAGCCTCACTTTGACTTCTGACTGTAGCTCATCCCACTTATGATTGAGAGGGCATCCAAAAAGGTTCCCCTTGACTGTGATGAACACAACATAGAAAGTTCACATGTTGCACACATGTAAGTACACTCCCCTACGTATTCACCTTCTAGAGTTACACATTTTTTCCCACCTATGCCGACACTTGCTGATTCCATACTTGTAAAATGTGTCATAGGGAAGGCAAAAAAAATCGGCAACGTCGGAAGCAATATCATAGACAGGCATGTAACTAGAAATATAATTCGGGGGCTTCCGAACTAAGTTGGTTGATTTGGTGTTTTAAGTCCAAATTATGCACAGTAAGGCTAATCGGGACTGGACCTACAGCTTAGGTATTGAACCCGGACCACTGGTTCCGAACTAAGCGTCTCAGAAATAATAATAACAATGTTAAAATCAAAATAATTACAATTGTGTTAAATTAATTAAAATAATATTAATTAAAACATATAAAATTAATATTGTATTGTTATTATTACATGAATATATAAAAAAGACGGTATAAGAATATATATATATAACCTCGACGTCATAGGCATCAAATTATATCAATAAAACAATTCTAATATTTTTTTTAAAATTTCCCCTTATTTCTGATATGTAATTAAATTAAATGAAGTGTAATTACGTTTAATTAACTATCATCTTAAGAATGAAACTTTCTGTGGGTTCTCGTCCCACTCAGTCGACACCTTCGCACAAGCTTGAAGCGTATCCTGATCCCTCCTATTTCTTTATTTAGCAGTTATCAAAACGGACGAAAATTTAAATTAGTTCATTCTTGTCTTTTAATTATAAAGAAGACTGAATCAGTGCTTATTACTAAGAAAAAAACACGAAAGAATGTTCTATGTTAAGTTAACGTGAATGAAAGAAAACCAAACTGAAAATGTTTGCCAAATTTTAAGCTATTGTCCCAATGCTCTCCCCCACTTCCTGAATTCATCACTCCTTGCGTGTATTTAACTGCGACGCCAGGGGTCTCGGGTTGGAATCCTGGCCTGGGCATGGATGTTTGTGAGTGTCCATTCATCAATTTCATTATATCATCATTTATCCCCATCTTCGCAAATTAACGTAAAGTGGCACAAAAAGCGAAGTAAAATAAAGCAAATCAATCAATCGTATATCTAAAATTATCTCCAGAGTCTTACTTTTATGAGTAGCGTTAGGTTTGCAACACTGCTAAGGACCGTGTTTAAGTCTTTCTGTTATGTCAAGAGGAAGACATAACGTCATGCAAAAAATTCGCTTTTATGTCCCTGTTCTCGGTAATAAACGAGGCATTGTCAAAGCACATCGCGAGGACGCTTATTGGGAGCAAGGAATTGTGGTTCTGGGAAGAAAAAGGCTGACGTAACTCAACATCAACTGATCTGCTTTGGGAGGAAGGTCTGTAGCTGGCACGTGTGTTCGTGCCGAGGCATAGAATTAATCCACATCAAGTTGCTCAGGTTTTTAAAGAAGTGGGGATCGTTGAACTTTCTCATACGGGCTCGTTGCCCTCGTCTCCCCTGCTGCAAAGCCAATGCAGTAGCTCGAAAAAAGACCGTTCATACTCCGAGGATGAGCGAGTGTACAATAAAAAGAGAGAAGCAAAGAAAGACAAGAGAAAGAGGAAAGAGAAGAAGAAATCAAGATGGAAGAAACGAACAAGCAAGAAAGAGTTAGAGAGGTGCAACCAAAGAAGAAGAAGCAGAGATACAGAAACTAGGGAAAGACGGGCCTTAATAAAGAGTTAGAGAGAGAGACACAGAAAGATATAGAGAAACGAAGGAACAAGGAGAATAGAAAGAAATCAAGAAAAAAAGAGCTGAAGCGCCCACTGAGAATGTAAATGTTCTACGCCCAATGTTTCATTTTTCCTGGAGAGCCCTTTAAAATTTGACATGGTATATATATTGAACCTTTCTCACCATTGCGCTGAAAGTTTGTATCATTGTAAAGGCTATGTTAAAGCCTCTCTAAAAAGAAATAGTTGATTCGTTAGATACTTATGCTGTAATTAATAATTGAAATTTCAGATAGAACAATCGCACGCAACACCAGCTATGATTTGAGAGTGCCAATGTTCTATCTACCAGATATAACACTGAATTCTGAAACGAAATGAAGATACAACAATTTCATTGAAGATTTCTCATTCGGTAGTAAAGTAAAATAAATAATTCATATTTTGGGAAATCGATCAACTATTTCGATTCAACTATTATTAAACACTTTTGTCTGTTAACAACAAAAGTAAGAACCGAAGCTAAGCAGCTCCCAGAAGTGACAGGTTACAATGCTAGTGGTTTA
>NC_139230.1:8883361-9028038 GCF_977018435.1 Lepisma saccharinum
AAAGTGGTCCAATCGACGAAGAGCCTAAAGAATGTGGTGCAAACTTTACACTAAAAAAGTCATTAATGTAGCAGGAATAAAACACTCAAACACCATTATCTACTGGGAGAGGAGAAATACAATTACTAGACAAATAAAATTGGAAGCGAAAAGCAGAAGGGTAATATGTCATATGATTGAAAAACCTATGGTGTCGTTGAATTAGTTAACAGAGCAGTGGAAGATAACAACATACAGCAGATGCGCCCATACACTTTTTATCTGCAGAGTCAGTAAGTACTTGAGCCATTGGTCGCAGGCTACTTTGTGTCAACACTGAAGATAAAGTAATGACATACAAAATTCAGTATTATAAGTACTAAGGTGGGCCACATGAAAAGCCATGTGGGTGGCCCTGTTATACAGAGATCAAGATAATGACAGAAACATTCCGTTTTGATGACTTAGTATTTGGTGGCCTTGATAAAATCATCTACACCATTGACAGAATCGTCGTGCTCATCAATGTGTACTCCATTTGGAACTCCTGTGACAAACACATGATCTTTCGTAAAACTAAAATACAACAGATGTTAACAACATCTTCTCCCCTGTTGAAACAGGATGTGACTATAAAATGTTTAAAATTAAGTGGAAATTGAAATCTATAATGAAATGATATCGAATGTTTACCAATGATCCAATAAATGGGATTACGTAAAAGCAAAAGATGCATACAACTTGAGAAGAGTTTAAGATGGAATATGTAACCGATTTGGACTAAAGACAGTTCCTTTCTGAAGCGTGAAGCCGAAAGGCGGATCCAAGTCTGGCGTTTGTAATTTTACATAGACGCTTGTGGCATTTTTGCTTTTATATGTACCTAGGAGCATGTTACTTAAAATAACCTCACAATGCACATGCCTGGAAAGAAGACAGGTTGAAGAAGAATTCTAGCCTTTAACAAACACACTAAAACATTGTTTTGATCATTGAAAACTTATGTTGAAAGCGAAAGTGTTCGTACTTCATGAGAAATCCATAGGAGTCAAAACACATTTATTAATGATATTTTGAATAAGCTTTTACTAGCTTAAAGATCCGCTCAGAGATCCACTTTCAACTGCAACGTGAAAAAAAATTAAATCTAGAAATGCTGTTCTCTTTTTACGAACACTCGTGAACATTTTGTACAGATTTGCTACAAATGTGCACTTTATATCAATCATAACTTCATCCCCTTAAATTTAAAAATAACAACAGCGTTCCAATGATTCAATAATACTGTATAATTTGTACTTGAATAAAGTGTCTTCGGATTTAGAATCTTGTGAAGATACACATTTAATAGAAACTTTCATTTTATGGTAATTTTGTTAATTGAACTATATTTCGTATGTTAACTATATATATATATATATATATATATATATATGTATATGTGTGTGTGTGTGTATATATATATATATATATATATATATACACAATCTTATGGGATTGTACTGAGCAACACACTCAGAAATGAAAAAAAATAGACACCTTCACAGACTCCAGCAATTGAGATTTCAACAAACAACATACATTTTCCCAGTTGAGTAGAGGAAGAGAGTAGTTAACACAGTCCCAGAATTACGAAGGACAAAGCAATTGAGACCGGGGCGAAGTGCAATTAATTACACTAACCGTTGATACGCAGATGATTTAAACGTAATTTTACTTGTAACCAACCTTGAACTCATTCGGAAATGCGGCGTGGAAATGTCAAGGCAACTATTGCTACATAATTTCGTTTAATTATCGAATGTCCAAGTCATTTCAGCTTCGGTGTTGTGATGACAATGGCTTTTAACGTGTGAATCACGTGAGTTGTTATAGTAGTGTGCTCATATTCAGTGGTTGTACTTCTGAATGCAATCTACTTCTCTGAATGCTGTTACAAACTTTCATTTGATTTGTGATGCTCAATTCATTAATTCGCGATGTTCATCCGCAAAGAGTGCAGAGGTAACGTTGCTACACGGAAAAAGTGAATCAATGTTGAGATATCGAATAGAAATGCAATTGGCAGTTCTAGCTTGATTGCTTCTACAATTATTATTGTTATTTCGCATAATTTAGCACGGCGTAAGATCCGCCGTGGTCTATTCGGTAGGGTGTCTGACTGCCACGCGGGAGACCCGGCTTCGATTTCCGGGGTGAGTGATCTAAGGTCGGAATAAGGCGGGTCTGGGGCTCACCCAGCCTCAAACCAATGGGTACCTGGGGGCAACCCTGGGGATTAAAGCCGACCGGAGCGTGTTGCTGATCACATCACCTCCAAAATGACCGACATCGAGAATATGTGGGGCCCTACTCCCCACTTCTAAAAATGTGCCTTCATGGCACGGTGCTATATGGACGGGGAACTTTACCTAACCTTTATCTTTGCATGGGGGAAAGAGAATAGCTATTGAATCTCCATAGTGACGAACTGTGGATCTCACTTTAAACTTTACATCGAGTCCCGATTAGCATATTTGTGCACAATGCGGTCTTAAAAAAGAACTCAAACCTTGCAAATAATTCTGGATTTTTCGAGATTAAGCACTTAAGTCAAAAATGCAATTTTACAGCAGACAGTTCTTTTCTATGTTTACTCCTTTAATAGCAAAACATTACAGACATGATGTACTGTTATGTCTTATCCTTATTGACATAAACATAATAACATGTCAAGATTGGAACTTCATAAATAAGTATATTCAAACTTATAACAAGGTGGAATACATTTTTAAAACTTAAAATCATACATCAGGATACATAAACAAGGTGCATAATCGTTACATTGGCCATAGCTGCCAGTTTACCATGTAGTACAATAATGCATTTTACAGTGTATATCATGTACTCCATTTTTGCAAATTCTCACATGTAATTTTCATTAAAGTAAATAATATAATAACGTAGTTATATCTACATTTATGATGTTTTATGGTGTTCGATGTCAAGGTGGCCGAAATTACTGCAAGATAACTATATAAATTGAAAATTCGAGGTGTAGGAATACTTTTCACTCTCAGTGTATAATGCGTAACATTGTAAAATGTTTCCATAAAGTGTATACTAAAGTATATTTAAAATTCAAGCTGCTATCATTGGAATCATTCCAGCGTAGGGCTATTGCTTCCGATTTCAAATTTGACTTTCTTTGTTGACTTGCTTCCTATTTCTGGGTGTGACTAACGTATTTTCCATAACCGCAATGTTCAACACCCAAAGAATTGAGTGAACAAGATAGAACACGAATCAATTCATTGGAAATCAATTGTTGAGTTCTCTGCTTGCTGTACGAACAATGAACCGAGCCATCAGCCCCGGCCCAGTTGGTATGAAAACCGAGTCACGCATTTGCAACCCCGGTCACCACCCGAATGACGGCTCATTGCAGTTTCTCACGTGACGCATCTCGGAGGCAGGAACAACACTTTTACTATTCGTTGTCATGGCAGAAACAGATCAACAAGAACATTGGTGAAATTTAAGAATTTCCAAGCTATTTTACAAATATTGTCAGGGCTCCACGACACGACTGCCGCGCGTGGGCCCGGGTTCGATTCCCGGGGTGAGTGCCACTGCAATGTCCTTGCATAAGAGGCGTCCAGTCGAAATGGCCCCTGAAAATTTTCACCTGGCGCCTGAATTTTCAAATCGAGCTCTAAAAATAGTTCTATAAAAATGGTAGAGTCGACCATATATTAGAATGTATTGCATAGTCCTTTTTGGTGTTACCGATAGAGCCTTCTTCAGGAAGGTCACTCCGGATCAAGAGTTAATTACATTTAATCCAATCTTGTATTAATTAATAAATTCGATCTTTTAAGGTCACATTTCAAAATGTGCTGATTTATCTTAGTTGAATTCATAACCTTTTTGAGCCCATTATTGCGTAAATACAAAATTGCTGGCTTCTGAGAAAAAGGGGATGGTGCCTGAATTATTTTTAGTTTTGTTTACCCCTGGTTAAGAACATGGGGAGAAGACTCGACAGCAGGTAGAACATTTGTAATGAAGAGATCCCGGATTCGATTCCCAATGGGAGGTGATATTGGGTGGTTCGGATCTCACTTTAAATTGTAGATCCAGTCTTGATTCGACAAACTTTGCCAAACTTTCATATTTTTGCTTATTTTACACTATTTTGTATTACACCTAGACGATGAGGATGAATGAAGAATTGATGAACACTAGGTACGAAACAAAGGCAATGGAACTTACATTCATTACCCATATTTCGAACGTGGAAACCTTAGTATTCTACCGCTGAAGCTGGCTAACCCCTACCTGAGAAGAAAAACGGGGCAGTAAAGCTATGATATGTTCATGGTTTTTTCACCCTGCGCTTTTCACAACATTATCTCAGCACCAGTGTTATCGTCGGCACTACAGTACAGTGCAATCCGTACTTCACATCACTCCACGGTTCAGTTTCCGGTACTGGTCATTTCGGTGATTCGGGTCCCACTTTAATGTTCATGTTGTGCTCCAATAGCATATCTACACCCATGCCCAGGCCAGGACTCGAAGCAGGGACCCCTGGCGTCGTAGTGCACTGCACTAACCACTCCGCCACGAAGGTCGGCTGTCCTTCAGTGAAGTAAAAACGTGAAAGCAGCGCGATTCCAAGTTCATGTAGTTGCTAACGCTGTCGCCTTGTAATAAGTATATCTCATGTTCTATTCCTACTGAGAGCATATTTACAGTGGTTTAAATCCAGCGTTAATCTGTAGGTCCAGTCTCAGTTAGCCTATCTCACGGAGAACATAAAGTGGTTTTAAAATAAACCTTGCATGCATCACCTCCCTTCAATAGTACCCATTTCATAAAGATTGACTCTAACTTCACGCTTCGCTGTTCATGTGACTATTTGGGTAGTGGTAATACCCATGTATTTTACCTTGTTCAATATCTTCTCTTCGTTCCTTTAAAAATATATTTTTCTCATTATATCATATGTCCATAAAATTAAAAAATGAAATGCCTTTTGTACCTGTTGGTATCCTTTTTTCCCCATAAAGGTGAATTTCAGATGGCTATAATTTCGAAATTGTCACATTTGAAATGATCCTTCGGTGCAAAATTTACAGGCAGTCCTTTCTCTATAGTCGGGGTTTAAGGGGTGACCTTCCACGTAGGCGCCAAAAAGCCAACCTCACTTCCACGTAGTACACCCTGAACTGCGTTTTGTAGACGAACGAGGCTCTGGCGACTGCACTATGCCAGTATAATTTTGTGTGTGTTGTCCTGTTTTTTTTTGTCCTCGTGTGTGCTGAGTGCTCCTTTACAGCCTCAGCTGTTAACCAAAGTCAGAATATTTTAATATTTTAGTAACACGACACTGCAATTATGCTATTTTAGTTCTGGTAAGGGGCTGGACCCCGTATAATGTGTCGGGAGCTGACGCACCCAAAATGTTAAGTTCAAATTTTTAAAAAGAAATCAAGTTATGGCACAATTGTGTTCTTATACATGTTTTGGATAAGGTAAGGGGCTGTATCCCGTATAACGTGACGGGTGCAAATAACCTTTAAGTGCTGACGCACCCAAAAATTTAAATTCAAATTCAAATTCTCTATAGTCAGAAAAATATTCAGTGGTCTACAGTCTACAGTCTACATTTACAAGAGAAAGAAAAAAACTTGTTTCCAGTATAGAACGGAATATTATGAACCTGAAAAATGCCAATATGAGCAAGGGCTCCCGCAGAGAGGCACATCTCATCCTGAGATATCAGGAAAAACCTCATATAATTCGAATGGTGAAATTGTACAGTGAAAACATGATGAGGGTTGCCATGAAAGAAATGCAAATTAAGTGGTTCCTGTTTGATATCTGTGCACCCTCATCAAGTACAAGGATACAAAGAAATGTTCATCAACAAATAGATAGATGTTTACGGAAGGGATGCAAGTAAAATTCAGTTTCTATTTAAATAGTGGACTCAAGTCTGAACTTGACAACGCCAAGGTATTTACAATTCAATTTCAGTTTATGATTTATAAAATAACTAGCTGATTGCCCGGCATAACATCCCCGTCGGTTCACATAGTAAGGAAAGAAAGCTCGCCCAGCCGCTCCCTTCAGAGAAAAATATATTTCTTACATTGCTGTATTCCGCCAAACATCTGAGGGCCACTGCTCCCCTGCCCTTCCTATTTATAGGCCCCGCTAATGACCTAACCCGTTACTGGAAACTTACCGCTGGTCGGATGTCCAGCGACACATCTACCTACCCCAACGGCCAAGAACTCAAACGTACAGGAATACATAGACATACACAATTTATAACATAAAAGAGGATCCAGTAATGATCGCATCATAACAAAGTTAACTGCTGAACAAATAAGACACATTTTAAGAAACGCGTTAATTTGTAAACAAACCATGCTGGTGGAAACATTGGAACATTTTCCATAAACGAACAATCCATAGATGTGCTGCTATCAGAGAAATTAAATTATAACAAAGAAATATTACATTAAATTATTGCAAACATACAGAGAAAATATTTTGAACGAGCTACTTCTGAACAGAAGCCATTTTATTAGAATGTATGCTTTTTTTTCCGAAATATGAGGAATTTTTTAAACAGACACATGGTCCGACAAAACCAAAAGTGTTAAGTTACACAGTTTCTGAGTATTTGAAACTCCAGTCATACACCACACTATTCAAGAGCGAAGGAAGTTCAAAGGCACCGATCCGCCGAATCAATGTCGACCACCGACTGTTGACTTGTTCAGCAATGTCAGTGTTACGATCCGAATTTCAGGGCGAGAACTGTAGCAAAGAACCATTGAATGATGCTGGATGATCTTGCGGACATCCTGTTAAAATGAAGATAGCATCGTGTCATTGGATGAGCATTGATTGTTCAACGACTAGCATGAAACACTATGTGCCCATGTCCTGCATTGCAACGCTGCACTCGCATCTGTAAGATCTCTTCCACGAACAGATCGTATCGATGGATGATGCAGCGTTAACTTTTTATTAAAATCGGCTGCTGTTATTTTTAAGTACGGCATTCGAAGAACATGGGTTTTGGCTTTTGCCCTTTGCTATGAAAAGATTGCATTCTTCCGAGCACAATGGTTTTTGCCAAACAGGAAAGCAAACAGAGCGTTAATGTTTCAAAGATGGCTTCCGTAGATTAATTGGTGTTCACATACACAGGCGCAAGCACACTCTTTGTTTTCGCTCGCCAATTCGCCCAGGTATGATAAGACACGCCCCACTTTCTTTCGATAGGGAAGAATAGTTATTTTTTGAAACACTAGAGTAGGGCCTCCCCCATGGCGCAGTGGTAGCGTCATTGCCTTGTAATCAAGGGGTCCCGGGTTCGATACCCTGTGGAAGCACAAGTGGTTCGGATCCCACTTTAAACTGTAGGTCCAGTCCCGATTAGCCTTACTGCGCATAAAGTGGACTTAAAACACCAAATCAATCAATGCAGTAGAGTCCCGATAGTTCAAGGTGGACTTAAACGAGACTATCTCGAATTACAAAAAAAAAAAAAAAACACTGACTGTAAGGAACAACCTAGGGAAAATCGTAAGGGGCGAGAGAAAACACAATGTGACAATAAACTACAGTATTGTTATGAATATTGTACTTACACTGCTCAGTACAGTCGTAACAATAATGTTAGGGAAAAATAGTTAAATAATTCTGATCTGATGCTTTAAAGAAATGGTCATGTGTCTTGTACTTCAGGATCAAGGTGATTTGATCTAAATTAATTTGATTTTAATCGCGATTTAACTCGGGTGATTTTTTTTAAAAAAAAAATCACTGATTTAAACCACTTTAAAGAGATAATTTATAGCATAATGTACGTACATACGGAATTTGTAGATATCAGAATCACTTTTGGTGAAAGTACATTAATCTCTTAATCATTTAATGGTGTTTATTAGGCTGTAAGAAAGAAAAGGAAGGAAACAAAATATATGTACTGATGCGGTGAAGCTCATACGAAAGGAAATGTAGCATGTAAACTGTAAATACACTTAAATTTATCATGATTTAAATTTCAATATTTTTTTATAGGCAAAAGTAGCAAATATTTTGTGTAAAATAAATATACAAAATGCTAATCATGTTCATTATCATTAAGATGTAAGTAAACATGGCAGGTGATATTTTGCAAATCCAGAATGTGTTATTTTTACTGGAAGAAAAGTTACTAAAATTATAAGTTTCATTAACACACTCAACAAACATTTCCATAGTAGGTCCACATATGCAGTATCAAAAACAGAAAAATGTATATTTTCACACATTTTTTTAAATTTTCTTTAATCAAACTGATCAAATATTTTACAAGGGTGTTTACTAAAAAGATCGTTTCTGTAAATAAAGATGTATGTTATGTACGGTGCGAAATACAAGCAATTTTTAAGCGAGTTCTCTTAAAAAATGCAAAACTCGATTTAAATTTAAAAAAATCAGATTTAAATAAAAAATTAACATAAATATTTTTTAAATTAAAAATCGTGATTTGTATACACTCTGTTCATGACGTTGCATCGTTTCCAAGCTACAATGCCACGCCATCGTTTGAATAACAGATTGTAGGGGGTGTTCAAGACTCGAATTATCGAGACTCTACTGTACTTAATTTTAGTTTCATTCAGAATTTTTTCTATTTACAAATCAGGCAAGAGGAGATAACACAGTGAAAACTGAACTCTTGTCAATTGTTAATAAGTGACTCGTATTTACATAGTTAAGCATCCGTGACTACAAGCATACCAAAATGAAAGGATAAAGGAGTTGTTGGATTTCAATTGAAAGAGGCTCAATAGACAGACACGAGCCAAGATGGAAATTCTGATGTTGAAACTCGCAACTTGCATCTGGAACTTATCTTTGCAGTTGAAACCTTGATTTTGATATCGTGTACTCACTTGGAGAGCTGCTTGAATAAGAAGAGTTGATGACTCTCTACCAAAAGAACCAGATAAGTGACAATGATCGTTGGTGAACTATTTGACATAACTTCTTCAATAGTTCATCTCCTAAATACTTAATTCAGACACTCCTAATTCGCGTTACTTCTTTAACTCATAGAACGAAATTTCGCATCCATGCAACTAAACTAACTCATAGTTCAATATATTTCTTTCTACCTTTCTATTTCTGTTATTTGACGTCACTTTTCTACCTCTTGGTAGACGCGACGGTGAGGATAAATGATGATATGAAAGATGGGATAAACACGGTGACACACCCATGCCTGGGGCCTATGGCTTGGAAGCATGTTACATTGACTCCAGAGTTCAGAATTTTTAATATTAATATCGTGACCGGCAACAATTTTTAGACAGTAAATTAAACAATTAAATTAAACAATCAGTGACTTATTTCATTACAAGCCTTAACCACTAGTGTAATAGTTATATGCATATCTATTCATATGCTTGTACACGTGTATGTATTTCTTGTGTATGTGTTTTGACTTACATGTAACACATTAGAAGCCCATAGAACACCGCCGGCTTCCGTAGCGGAGTGGTTAGCACATCGCGCTACGACGCCAGGAGTCCCCGGTTCGAATCCCGGTCTGGGCATGGGTGTTTGTGAGTGTTCATTCATCAATTTCATCATGTCATCACTCATCCCAATCTTCTCAAATTATCCAAAAGTGGCTCAAAAAGCGAAGTAAAATAAAGCAAATCAATCAATCACATAGAACACCAGACAAAAATACGGATTTGCCAAAAGGATAAAAACCTGGTCCACTGGGCTCGGACCTTGGGGCGCACTCCTTGGGGGCGCTAAAAATGCCTCCTAAAGACAGTCAATTTTCACTGCCATCCAACTACGTAACTGTTACCATGACCGTTTTTAAAGTGTTATCGGAAATTACATAGTTACCTTAATAAATGGAATTTTAAGGATTAATTGATTGATTGATTTGTTTTATTTTACTTCGCTTTTCTGCCACTTTTGGCTAATTGTGAAGCTGAGGATGAGTGATGATGTGATGAAATTGATGAAGGGAGACTCACAAAGAACACCCATTCCCAGGCCGGGATTCGAACCCGGAACCCCTGGCGTCATAGCGCGGCGTGCTGACCACTCCGCCATTGAGGTCGAATTCATTGATTAAATTTTATCTATCTATATATCTATCTATCTATCTATATCCATATATATATATATCCATATATATATATATATATATATATATATATATATATATATATATATATATATATATATATATTGCGAACGCAACTGTAATTTACAACCATTTTTTTTTATTCATTTCTTGTACTAAAACTGATTTTATATAATTTAATGTTGCGTTTACCCTTAAAAAGTTTTTAGATTTGGCAGCGGTTATTGTTAGGGGGGATGAGTTTCTGTTACTGATAATGTAACAAATCCACAATCTGCAAAATCTTATCTGAAAGTAGTGTGGGGGAGGTGGCATTTTTGCACCGGTCACGATAGTTTAAATCCGGCCATGATAAAAATATATGAAAAGAGCTAAATCATGAATTTTCGACTTCAAGCATTTACAGAGGATTTCACATCAAGACTTGCGTTGCACAACTTGATGGGACGGGCACATTCTCCGTCTAGGTTGGTTAACGGTTCTAGGCAGAGGGAACTCGCTGCTAGTGAATGACACATGGGATTTTCTACTAGCGGCCTTTTAAGTGGGTGGAGCAGAGGCGTATTGTTTCACTTCCGGTACACCTCGAGTCCCTGCTCTCCCGGCCATTTGCATGCCGATGCTCGACTGTCTACCAGAAGTTCCCGTCATTTGTTCGGCCAATAACACAACGTGCAATTGTTGTATCGAGCCAACTGCGCTATATTAACGACCACATCCTTTTTCTCCACAATGCCGTTGTGCTTTCAACAAATGGCCATCAGGTATATCCGATGTTTAGCCTTTCACTGGAACTATTAAGGCTCGCTGTTAGCAGCTACAGCAATTATCTGCTCTGTTTCCCTTCGAGGTGATATATTTTGGATAACCAGGCTCCTGTTTCCATCGGATTTAAAACCAACCTGTTGCCTTGTAATCAAGTTGTCCGGATTCGATTCTCCGTGTACCTAGTCTTCATTCACCTCTGTGTGGCGACCCTTTCAGAAGACACGCAAATGTCAACTTTCCTTCCACGTATACTCTGTCCCAGCTAACTATGGAGCAGGCAAACGAAAACAAATCTCTGCGCAAATAGTGACGCGAGACGGCTCCGCCAATGAACACGTAAGAGGAACGGAATTGCGTGGTGTGGGGGAAAGCCTTCTCAGCAACGTGTACTGCTTCGCTCTGACCACCCGATTCCCTTCGCTTCTCTGACGCTATGCGCAGCCTTGCCTCACAGTTAGCTGGAACAGGGTATAGTACACCCTGGACTTCATTTTGCAGACGAGCGAGGCTCTGGCGCCTGGACTCACAGCCCGTATGTTTGTTTGTTTGATTCATTTTGATTTTATTATTTTACTTCGGTTTTCCTCCACTTGTGGCTAATCGTGAAGATGGAGATGATTGGTGATATGATGAAATTGATGAATGGACACTCACCAATACCCATGCCCATTCTGGGATTCGAACCCGGGACCCCTGGCGTCGTAGCGCGATGTGCTAACCACTCCGCTACGGAGGCCGGTCTTATATGTTTGTGAATGTCCCTTCACCTATTTCGTCTTATCACCATTCATCCTCATCTTCGCGATTAGCCAAAAGTGGCAGAAAAGCGAAGTAAAACAAAATAAATCAATGAATCAATCAAAACCACTGTGTGGTGCGCAGTTTAGTAGGGAAAAAGTTTTGAAAAAGTGTGTTCCAAGTTCACTTTATCCTCAGATAGGCTAATCGGGACTAGACTTGCGGTTCAAAGTGGGATCTGCAGCACTGAAATGTCCGTCCGCACATTATCGCCACCGAAGTTCCCGGTTCGAGTACTGGCCTGCCTACGGGTGTTCTTTGTGAGCGTTCCTTCATCAATTTCATCACATCATCACTCACACTCATCGTTGTAACGAGTCAAAAGTGGCAGAGAAGCGACGCGAAATAACCAAAATATAAATACGAAACGGATACTTTTATTTCCTTCTTATTTCAATGTGTGCAGTATTTGCTTTGAGAATTAAGGAAAGCAAAATGAAATGAAATAATTACCATTTTTTCGCCATCTCCTGAATTATTTCGTAGAAAAAGTCTGTGTCGTTCATATTTTGTTCTAGCAGAGCGAGAGATAATGACACTCTAATCACTAATTACGGCACAAATCGTGGATGGGGATAGGCAATGGGAAGGAGAAAATACGTAGACGTGTGTGGAGCGAGTGACAGGAAGGGTTTGGCATGGTTCAGGCTAGGGGGTGGGCACAATTCAAGCGCGTGAGAGAGGACGGGAGTGCAGAATGTTCAACGTGTTTGGAAGACGAGACGAAATTCTACATTCTCCTCCAATGCAAAGAAACAGCAGAGGCTAGACGGAAATACGTAAGGGATATGACCGAATCAAAAATGGAAGAGCTAATGAAGGCCATTACGGGGAGGGAAATGGCTGGAAGGGACGAAACTCAAATAAGGGACCTGAGAACCTTCCTACATTACGTCTGGACAGAGAAAGCGAATAAGTTGAGGGACGGGAGTGAAAGTGCCTGAGAGCGGTGTGCAGAAATTATGAGAAAAATGAAACAGGTTGATAGATTGTAGTGAGAGAAGAACCCACAATTAGTATGAAAGGTAAAGTTCAACATGTGAGGGCATAAAGAGAGGGGTTATGGGGGAAGGGGAAAAAATCTCCATTGATGTATGGAAATGTGTGTACAGCCGCAAAGGCTCATACTGAAATAAACCTATATTCTATTCTATTCTACTCAGACACTGCTGAAACTTTCATCTCAGAGACTTCAAAAGTAGAAGTAAAATGCAGAAGTAGAATATATTCCAAAAGGGTTGAAGTTCTCTAAGTCATGCAAGTGTGTTACTCCATACCGATGACACCATATATGCACTAGATTCATCATGTAGAATTTTAAATAATATACATTATTTAATAGAATGATTTGCACAATAATGTTAGATTTGGGTACAAAATCTTCAGCTCGAGAAATTATAATGTTTTAGAGGAAATATCTCCTCCAATTGTTTAATGGGACTGTCGAACCGTGGCGGTTATGTTAATTATACTCGATGAAGAGTGTACACTTTAACCAAATTTTGTATCGAAATTATATTTAAGAAAACAATTGTTAGAGGAAAATGGACTGTTGAATGCCGTCTTTCCCCCCATTTTATGTTGTATCTTTTCACCTTCCAAGTAACTGAGAAGACATGAATGAAAAAAATTACCATGGCAAGTTGAAAATACATACATACACACACACACACACATGCACACACTCATCCATTACCCCCGATATGGTTTTCACATCTCTCGAAAAACATGCTTGAAGAGAAAGATAAATAGTTATAACATTCATTATATTTTCATAAAATTCCGGCCTCCGTGGCGGAGTGGTTAGCATAGCGCGTTACGACGACTGGGATGCTCGGGTTCGAATCCCAGCCCATGCATAGGTGTTCTCTGTTAGTGTCCCTTCATCAATGCCATCATATCATCTCTCATCTTCGCGATTAGCCAAAAATTGGCACAAAAGCGAAGTAAAATAAACCAAATCAGACAACCAATTACATAAAGCCTTTATATTAACTACATTGTCACGAAATATAACTTAAATTTTAACAAAAGTGAGTAACTTTCGTGTATTTTTTTAAGGATTGTAATTTGTGACATACATTGCGACAAAATAGTAATTTGAGTTGCCATAAAATAGATCATATTCTACACAGTATATACCTACCATTCCTCGTAACATTTCCGTGTGACTTCACCATTTTTTCAGAATCTGATTTGTCATGTTGTCTCAAGGCTGCGTTGCAATTGTCATCCCGTGGGAATTTCTACGAGCGAATGAAGTATATTTCCTCTTTTCAACATCTGTGACACAATATGCTCAGCAAGGTGTGGTGTGAATTATGCTTGCCCTACTTAGCCTGACCTTTGGTGGCAAAAAAAGATGGAAGCAAAAATCTTATCGCGTGTTTATCGTTTACGCAACACATGCATAATTGAGGTTAATACCTCCGCAGTCCTCTTGAACACAAAAGGGTAGGAAGAGCTAAGTAGCCATTCGCTGGACTTTATTGAATGGGAAATTACTGTGGGGGGTCTGCGTAGGTGGGCATCGAAATGGCAAGTGAATTCAATACGAGTCATGCTAGAAGCGGGAGTCGGCCTATATCTGTTGAATCAGCAAGGTCGAAGGACGAAACAAAACGAACACACACACACAAACACCTTTTCCCTACACAAACACATATTTACGTGTAATTATACACTAATAATTTATTTATGCGAATGTATTTGCGTGTGAGCTTTATTGAAACCATTTCCTACAAGACACTTAACTTTGATTGAAAAATTATACTGTTTTTTGAAGTTCGATTTAGGAGTTAGGGTCCTTTGGTTCCCTGGTCACAGATTCGAATTTCGACAGAAGTGATGTCGTTTCTTTGTGATTGTTTTCATTGTGTCATTTACTCCATCAGTTCGTCATTCATGCTCATTGCAGGAAATAAGCTATTATAACCTGTAGTTACCTGCAATGAACCACCTGACTGAAATACAACATAATACATATAATTTGTGTCCTCTTTCAATTTTTTTCCAATTTTGATAATACTGGAACTTCTTTTTGACTATGCGTAGGTGTCAGATTTCACCATTGGAAATCATCGGTAAATTTCATAATTTTCAAATAATATTTACTGTCAAAAGTCGTACAATTTTTTAAATAGTCGATAGAGAGTTTCAAATTGTAAATAATCAATACTGTATATAATGGTGACAGTACGATATATTCCATTAAAATGTAACAGACATTAACTGAATTGCATCCAATTCGAAGATTCCTAGATTAATTACATTTCAATGCCTTTCGCATTTTTCTAAAAGCAAAGTATGAGTTTCTTTTTTAAGTCCACTTTATGCACAGATAGGCTAATTGGGACTGGAGCCTTAACTTAAAGTAGAATCCGAACCACTGTGAGCATCCATCGGGTATCGAACCCGGGACTCTTTGATTACAAGACAACTAAGAGCAAAGGATCCAGTGTTCGACTACATGAGAATTATTGCATTACAGTTACAATTACCATGTAATTTTAAGTAAATGAATTGGAGATACGTTTAAAGCATTATTACCTATCGCGATCATCACCAAGTATGGACCCACAGAACATCTCGAGACGTATGTACTGTGGGACCTTGAAGCACTATTACCTAGGTACAATTTCTGTACTCTCCTAGTCCATTTTGAATTTAATTTAAGAAACATATAAAGAAGGAATATTAATACACTAAATATAATTTTATATTCATCCACATACCACTGTTAAGAATTCTGGATATCGTTATGTTGATCGGTGCAGAGAAAGAGAAGAATCGAGCAAAATTATGTACGTATGTCCTTGTAGCGATATTGGTTCCTGAATTATGGATGGTTGACATTGACTACTGCACCGTTGCCACTTTGTATACATAGCAAATCTCGAGTGATTCTGGTTTTAAGATACAAACATCATTTGTAATTCGGCAACGTCACATGATA
Source organism: Lepisma saccharinum (assembly GCF_977018435.1). NCBI lineage: Eukaryota > Metazoa > Arthropoda > Insecta > Zygentoma > Lepismatidae > Lepisma > Lepisma saccharinum. Next base: position 8,899,027 of record NC_139230.1, read on the forward strand.
GCTTATTTCAGTTCTTATTTTAGCAGCATACTGATCATGATCAGTGATCAGAGTGCTAACAGAGCGCTCAGTTGACAATAGCTGCTGATCACCGTGCACCAAATTGCAACGTTGCACCTTTCCGTCGTGCACCAACAGTTGAATACCTCAGTTCAAGGACATGATAGGCACGACAACATTGTATGAGAATTATCACAGCATGTATCAATCAACAAAGGAGGATGACCCAAAGCATATGGCCTTCATAGTGTTCAATTCATCCCCCCTTGCATCTATCCCCCCTGAAAACACAATATCTGTCCCTACCATCATTTTGCATGCATGACGATTCGGCCTTGAGCTTTATGTAGCGTGAGACATCGAGGGTTGACAAATGGTCGGCTCGCTTCTGAGAAGGACGTAACCTTGGGGGGAACAGATCTAGAAGTGATAACCTGTGGCTGTTTTCATATCCAAACACGTGAAAGAAGAGAATTCCGGGTTCGATTTTCACCTTCAAAATTCACGCTTTTCAGGTTATAAAAATGAGACATGTCAACGAATCCATAGAATGTTACCCAATGCTAGAAACAATATCTGAACTTTTATTTGTCTAGTTACGACAGATCTCTTCCGAAGATAACCAGTGCCCTTGCTTACAATGACCATGGGTGAAGCTTGCCCAGAAATAGGTCGGATGTGGCTATTTTCCACGTGTTCATTTGTTGACGCGGACTGTTCAAAATATTTCTGGATATACGCTAGGGAAGTTCATCAGGAAAGGCGCGTAGAGAAAATTTTCATCTCAGTACTGCATCCACGTTGTGACGCCTTAAGCACAGCAACTATATACGGTTAACGAAGCTTTGGCGACTAGGACAAGTGGGGAAACCATGCGTGGTTTTACCCTCATTTGGGATAATTTCTCCGTTTCTTCTATTCCTATGCTATGGTCTGTAAAAAAAACCTCAGTAAGTTTATACTAGGATTGATTGATTGATTGACTTGGTTAATTTTACTTGACTTTTCTGCCACTTTTGGCTAATCGAAAAGATGAGGATGAGTGACGACATGATAAAATTGACGAAGGGGCACTCCTAAAGAAAACCCATGCCTAGGCCGGGATTCGAACCCGAGACCCCTGGCGCCGTATCGCGATGTGTTAACTACTTCACCACGGATGCCGGCTTTATACTAAAGAGACTCACTGTTTACACTATAGACTGTTCAGTTACAATGTCCCATTCCAGCACACGCGAGGAACAAAGAAGGGAAAGCCCAGCAAGATTAGAATAGTGCTCGTTTTTTGCACAGTAAGAAATTTCTCGCTTTTTTCGCAGTTGAAGAAATTTTCGCATTTCATAAGGAATTTCCCTCTCTACCGCAACATTGCCAAGTTCTCCGAATAAGTGTTATTAAAAAACACCATAAATCCAAAGGACCTAGTATCAAATTCCTTAAAGGAACTCGAAACCAAAACTTGTTGGTTTAAAGTAAGCGAGATCCTTGCTGGAGATCCTTGAAGTGGCAGTTTTCGCTGCAATGACCTTCAAAGAGCGCCTTAACGATGGCAACCCACAACACAGCTGTAAGAAAGTGCGAGATTTCTCATGGAATGACAAAGGAAAATATCTTCCACGCCATGCGTAGTTTTTTAAAGTTTTTTTTTTTACGGTAGGATATAAGCCCAAATATTGAAACGCCTTGACCAATTTCGTTGAAATGTAATACCAGAGAAGGGATCCAGGCATCTCTTTGCTACATGAATTTCAGCATAAAATCTGTAAATTTATTGCAGTTCTCGTGGTCACGATATTAGTGACTTACCCCTTTCCATCTCCGCCCATTTTAAACAATGTACTGTATTACGAAGTTTTTACTAAGAACATATAGCTCGAGTGATGCCGTAACATAGTTCAGATTTTCATTTCCCAATCCACGAAATATATTAGTGGAATTTGAAGCTCTCGCAAGAAATTAAACTCGGGATTTCTTCCGCTATCTTGAATCAGGTTCACCGATTTTGATAAATATAATGCAATAGGAAACCAATTCTACAAAACATTCAGTTTATGGTATTTGTCGTAGTTCACAATAGTGGTTGCTTGGTCTCCACTCCACTCATAAACTACACATTACATTCAGTTTCCCAGAAGAGACATGGTTGTTTGGATTCTGCTTTAAACGGTAGGCCCCGTCCCGATTAACCTATTTCTGAGCATAAAGTGGCTTAAAAACAAAAAAACATTACATTTTAAAAACGTTTGCTTGCAAATTGTGTAGCTAAAATTAGTTTAGGTTCCTTTACATTGAAAATTTAGTCTAGACAGACTTTCGAAATATGTATGACGGTTGCATATGGCAAATTGTATATCTTCTGCTTATTGGCCAGTTACGCTGTTGGATGCATTCCTTGTTCTTTTTACCTCTTCTTATGCTCAAACAGCAGCGGCGATTGGGTTCGAAAACTTCGGGGGGGGGAGGACAGTTTACTTTCCCTTGGTAGATAAGGTTTAGCATAATTCGGGGGGTAAAGGTGGTAAAAAGTGGGGGAGGGTCACGCCCCCCCTAATCGCGCCGCCACTGTTCTCAAATATGACAGTCTACAGCTGTAAGCATCCCATCTCCCTATAAACAGTTCCATCTGTTGCTTGCTAATGGAGACAGCTACACCATCTGACGGTGACAGCATCATCAACGTGCGGGCACGGATACGTCGTTCTATCAGCAAGTTGTAAACTACTGCCATCTGTTGAGAGGAATTTAGAACACCACATCCGCTGTTGAGTGATCACCGTAACTGCGCATTCCATTAGGTTGTCTTTCCGTCACTGCCACGTTCAAATGCCTTTATGTGCTTTACAAGATGTCATTGCACTTCAGTGGCGGGAACTGGAGTTTGATATTTAGAAATTTAGAACTCCAGGGAGACTTATATTTTACTGTACTTGCATGTAAAGGGAAAAGTTAGATTGATTGATTGATTTAGTTTATTTTACTTCGCGTTTTGTGCCTCTTGGCTAATTGGCGAAGATGGGGATGAGTGATGAAATGATGAAATTGATGAATGGACATTCACAAACAACCAAGCCCGAGCGGGATTCGAACCCGGGACCCTTGGCGTCGCAGCGCGATGTGCTAATCACTTTTTTTTTTTTTTAAAAAAAAGGAAATACCCCCTACACGGAGGTATCCCCCACCATTCACTCTTTTTATCACTTTTACACTTTTCAATTCTTACATTTTTCTTTGTTTCTTATCAACTGGACGAACACAAATACCCATGCCTTACCCGGGACTCAAACCCAGAACCCCTGGCGTTGCAGCGCGCTGTCCTAACCACTCCGCCACGGAGGTCGACACCACTCGGCCACAGGGTCCGGCGGAAAAGTTAGAACATGGTAAAACTGTCCCCTGTTGATTGCACTGTACTATGAAGAGGATTCAGAGGTAGGGCTCCACATATTCTCGATCTCAACCATAGTGGAAGCGATGTGATTAGCATCCCCCTCCGGTTACCCAGGTACCCATTATGAGAGGCTCGGTGAGCATAGGAAATACTTCCTTTATGAGATGACCCTCCCCGGAATCGAACCTATGTCTCCCGCGTGACAGTCAGACGCCCGGCCTACTGATTGACCTCTATCCGTGTAAGTTGCTCCTCTTGTCAATCAGCAGTAAAATCAAGTCTGCTTGGATTTGGTTAATAAAGGACTGGCTATTTCATATAGTTTGCTAAATAGAATATATTGTCATCTCAGTGGCCGAGCGTGTTGATCTTGATCTCACCAGTGAAGATTCCAGGTTCGACTCCCGGCCTCGGCATGTGTGTTCTTTGTGAACGTTCCTTCATCAGTTTCATCCAATCATCAGTCATCTCGATCGTCGCGATTAGCCAAAAGTGGCAAAATAACGAAAATAGAAATGGACTGCTCTAATATTTCAAAAACATGGAATGTTCATGACTACCTAGAAGTTTTATATCTTCTTTTTTGAGTAACTATTTCATTATTTTCTATCTTTATAAGTATATGACGTAATTTTTTTAAGTTGGAGCAAAGTACAGCGATTGTTGTTGTTGTTGCGTGGAGTTTTAAGTTCACTTTCGAATCCTGGTTTGGGCATGGATATTTGATAGTGTCAATTCATCAATTCATCACATCATCACTCATCCCCATCTTCGCAAATTAGCCAAAAGTGCCACAAAAAGCGAAGTAAAATAAAGCAAATCAATCAATCAATCCAAACATTCTGAATTCGAGTCCCCTCATGGAATTTTAATCGTTTTCACTTTCATGCCATTTGTCTAATGATCATTCATCTTCATTGCCGTGATTAAAGGTTGTGAATACTTCGTTCTGAGGACCCCTCCCCCGGTTTCGTTAATTTTCAAACTCTGTACTGATGGCCAGGAAATGCGTAATTCAGATAATAATTTTTCATGCATGGCTACCAAGTTCCAAGCAGAAATGTACATGAGCTCTCCAATTGGTGTGATAGTGGTTCGGAACCTACTTTATACTGTAGGTCCAGACCCAATTTACCTGCACATAAAGTGAACTCCAAACAAACTTCAACAACTGGCAACATTTTTCTGCCTAGCATCAAGCCCAATATTATCTTTGATTGTCTCAAGTTGGCACGTGGCTGTTGTCTACATTATATCTATGCTTACTAAATCAAGATCAATTATTACAATTAATAGCAAATTACAAATAAACTTGCTTTCATCTTTATAATTTTTATTATGACCATTAGATGAGGATTGGACGTACGGAAAGAGGTAACGCAAGCACCCAATGATAACTTGCTGAAACTACCTCATATATCATCAATTTATCATCGTTAAGATTAACGAGAGGCAGAAAAGCAATAAAAAATAACCACAATACATTACAAATCACTCCTGGGGCTTTCAACAGCGGAACAAGAACAGTTACGACAGAACTATTGGATGAACATATGATTTGGCTTTCCATTTCTAGAAATCCATTTCTGATTCTAGAACAAAAAAAAGAGAAAATAACAAAAGCGGGTTGCTTCATTTTCGGCAAACATTGTTCTGTGATGCTGCTGGACCATCCTATTAAAGCATGTCTCCTGTAATCAAGGACGGATTACTTTGATGACTCGAAATTACCCGCGCGAGTTGGGTACGCACATGCAAAATCCCCCCCGTGATTGTGCTCCGCGAACAATGAAATCGTTGACCCAAAACCAACATCCGCAGCCGCTTCCTAACAGGGCGGGAAGCTTCGCCCAGGATTCAAAAAATATTTCTATATCCTGGTATTATAGGTAGTTCCCGGCACTTCATGGTAAATTTGAAGAGGAGGAAGTGAAGAGATGTGTCAGGGATGGAGACGGCTGGGGTTGGACGTCCATTCAGAGCCTTCGGGTAATTGCAGCGTTCGCAGCCGTTGCCCCACATGGCTGAAGCACCGTTACTTGGATTTCGTCATGCCACTTCGGGTTTAGGTGTTGAGCAAAGTTTGTCGGGACAATTTTCCTTGCAACACCCCTGCATTGAATCAAACCGTATGGATACAACACAATGGGCATCGACGCTGGACCATCGGCGCTAAGAGATACAAACGCGGGAGTTAGGTCATACTTTCACAACACAATCAACATTCACATTCATAGACTCAAGAGGAAAGGCGGGAAAAATTGTTTCATCTAGCAGCCAATTACGACTTGCTTCGCAAACAAGCACTTGGCTTGGTAGTAGTGTTGCCCACGGGACGAGACGGGACAGGCTTTTAAAAATTCGAGACGAGACGAGATTGACCATGTGTCATAAGACAAACGAATATTTTCGAGACGAGACAGCATTTCCACGAGACTCCACGAGACGAGACAGACCAAAGTCTCGTCTCGTGGGCAACACTACTTGGTAGTAGAATGGAATCAAATACTTCAAATAAACCTTTGGTTTGTAATCGCTCGCGCGGATTTATATATATGAAGGTCTGGGGCTAACAGCATTTGAATTTGAATTTAAAATTTTGGGTGCGTCAGCACTTAGGCTATTCTGCACCCGTCACATTATACGGGGGCCAGTCCCTTACCATTACAAATAACAACTCTAACGTTGCATAACTAAAAATTTTAAAATATTCTGACTTCTGTTAAAAGCAAAACAGGACAACACACACAAAATTATACTGGTCATAGTGCCAGTCGCCAGAGCCTCGTTCGTCTGCAAAATGCAGTCCAGGTTGTACTGCGTGAAAGTGAGGTTGACTTTTGGGCGCCTACTTGGAAGGTACCCCTTACATCCCTGGGGCTAAGAGCATACCGAGTTTCTCTATTTACAGTTTTAGTTATCACTTTTAGTCGGTAGCATACCAAGTTTTTTTTTTCGTAGGGGGCTGGAATTGTAAAGGTGAATACTACATAGCTACGTTCTAGAGGTAGCGGAATACGGAATACAAGAAATAGTAATTTCCATTTAACCTTCGTTTTAAAAGTTGTTCAAAAACAGATATGGTAATAGGGGGTCGTAAGAACGGCCCACGAGGCCGAAACACGCCTGCTTACATAAAGACCATTCTATTCTATTCTATTTCAAGGAGGGTTTGCATTTATCACTTTGGTTTTGTCCGAGTTTACTGATTCAATTTCAAACTTTTCTTCCTCATTTTTTTTGGGGGGGAGGGGCATCAGCTTCCCTCTGCGTGCGTCAGTGCTTTTAGTAGAGGTCAGATGGTTAGGTGTATATTTTTATATATTTACCACATTTTACATTCAAATTTTTAAAAAAAATTGTTTCATTTTTCGAAGCCTTCCTTAGTGAAAACCTCTTTGCAGACGGAGACCCGGAGATGCAGCCCCCCCCCCCCCCCAAGCCTCACCTAAATCTCGGCCTCTGGCCAGTCTGAGACGTTTAGCATCCATTGCGTTACGCTAACCGCTCCGCCACGGTGGCCGACGATCATCATCCATTCTCATCGTTGCGATTAACCTTGAGAGGCACGCCTACGTCATCGGTGCTTGTTACAGTACCAGCGGAGAATGAGGTGGTACGTTGTCTATCTCGCTATTTGTAGTCTATATTATGGGGATCGGGACTACACTGCGTCTCAAGGTAAAAATAAGAAGCTGAATGAACATAATCTGGAAATCTTTCTCTCAAGAAAATAAAAGCAAAGAAACTTACATTAGTATATCCTACAAACACAGTCGGATCCTTTGTGTGATAAGCTAAGAAAAACAAGATAAACAATAAATTAATAATTAGCGGTTATCTTATACATTGCTTGAAGAAATCAGGGGCCGTGTTTCGAATCCCCAGCCCTTTCTTCATTTTTGTGAAGACCGAGACACCAAAGGACTGGGACACAAAATACTGAGGTACCAAAAGACCGTCACATCAAGAGACCGGGGTATGGCAAGACCAGGACACGAAAATAACGGGGCTCCAAAAGAGTGGGACACGAAATGATCTGATCACCTAAAAACTGGGACACAAAACAACAGGGCATCGAAAGCTCGGGACACAAAAGGACCGGGGCATCAAAAGTTTCCACTGATTTGTGCAGAGTTTTTTGTGCAAAATATGAATATTTACCAGCACAAATTATAGATAGGTAGACACTCGAAGTTCTTATATTTTCTCGTAACAAAACACTACGACTAAAGTCATATATTGTACATTAGTCATCGATGGTCATCGATAGTAAAATTGATTATTGAAAGAAGAAACCTATCAATGAGACATCCAAACAGGTCATACATTCAAACTTCGAACATTCTTGTGTTGCATCAAAAATTGCCTTTCTCGTTGGAATAGGTGCCTTAAACATAAATCCATCATTTTCAAGAATTGAAGCATGCTAAAAAAATATGGCCTTGATTTGAAATCACGTTAGAATTTAACGTTGGAAAGAACTAAAGAGTAAAGTTCAAACAGCAGTGCCATCGGCCTGATTGGAAGACAGTATCGCTTCATTCCGTGCTGGAAGAGTTTTATTTCGTTTTCAAATCGCTCCACGCGAAGGGAAGTAGTGAGAAATCATAATAATGATTTTGAAAGGACACTCCTGATCGTTATCTGTCTTCCGCTGATTGAAGGTCATTTCTCAGGCCATCCGCTGTGTCTATCTCTGGAACATCAGTCCCTTCCAATAGAAGGATTATTTCATACAACCGTCTACATATTTCTCAACTTTATTTGTCCTTTATAGATGTTCTATTTTTCTCAGTATTTGGAAGTTACCTTTTTTTGAGGAATTGTAACTGTGACTAGTTGATTTCAAAAGTAAGTAGTTTAACTGTAACAGATTTACTTATTTGCAGAAACGTTATCAACAGTTACTCTTGCTACACTTAAATTATTAACTTGAAAACCCTTACAACGTGGGGGACGGTGGTGCGCCCAAGGTGCGTTAGTGGGAGTCATGACCACCCCTTTGACCAGTATTCCTAAAAAGGAATGTCAAAGGCAGAAAAATATGGCAAAACGAGGGCTGACTTCTGAACCCCCTACGCAACCCCCTTTCGAAAATCCTGCGCGTTGCTGGTGGGAGAAGAGCAAAATTTGGCAACTGTGTTTCCAACTATGCATCTTCTCTGGATGCTAAGGTGAAGCGATTTTTGTGGAATTGCCTAAGGCAAGGAAGCTAGGCTTCCACGAAGGTCACACTCGGTACCAGCAAAGCGTAGTTCTGCCGTCTTCTACGTTCACATGTCTATAAAGTCTCACACGCAGTCTGTGTTGTATTTGGTGCTCTCCCTTCCCCTCTCTATGTATAATTAATTAAAATGTTCACTCTTTCCGCGAACAGTCAATTCCATATCCACTCATATCCACACCCACACATCCTTCACTTACGATTTCTTTTCAATATATCGGGTGGCCAGAATTAAAGTTACCCAACTCAGAGCCCTCTGTAGCCTGTTTGAGGCATCGTAGAACTCTGAAATTTGGTGAATCCACTATGCAGACCATGGGGAAGAGGATGACGATAAAAAAGTTCAATTTTCCGCCACCATGTTGAAATGTGGCAAATAATCACGTTAAGTGATTTAACTGAGTTATTAATTAGAAAGACATTTGTTAGTGGCTGCAAGTTGCGAGAAAGTAATCTCTCGTTTATTGCAAGATTGCAAGGTAAAGGCAAATCCATAACCAATTGGAGCAGTTTACGTCATTATTACAACCCATCATGGAAGTACAGTGTGTGTATTATCTCAACAAACAGCAAGAAAACTGATTTTTCTGCATCTGCATATTATATCAGTGGTTAGATATGAAGATATTGTAGGAACAGTTATATTTTAAACAGTTTGTTGGCTACGTTTGATAAACACACTAAACTTCACAATAATTTCAATCTAATTCCTAACTATAGGACCATCATATCTTTATTATCAATGTTAAGTTAATAATTATATTCACAGTTTTCTGAAAAATTCGTAAATTAAAAGAATTTTGAGTAATTTTATATCTACAAATATATTAATATTAAAAATAGTATAGTTATTTTCCAGTAATAAACAAATATTGAACTCTGTAAATTATCCCCCTCCCACAAAAATTAATCTTAAATACGATTATTCTGCTGGTAGAATGTAGTGGGAATTTCCGCAAGCGCGGAAGTGTAAATGATAGAGATTTACTATCTCCATATCAAGAATTTGTTGGCAGTTATCACAGGTTTTGAACGCAAGAATGGTGACTACTATACGATATAGCCTTGAAACCGAGGGAATGCGGAACACGAAAATATTCAATGCGCCTTGCACTTGGTTTCGATCGATGAGATAACTGATAATGCATGCGAATCCATTTTACCTTCCTTGAAACTGTAATACAATGTGTGTGTCTTCCACTGCTGTTCATTCTATAATATCCATTCGCCCACCACATGATAATTCTATTCGTATGTAACAGTCGCGCAAAAGAGTAATTTGAAGTCCAACTAGAGGGGGGTGGGGACACTGACGTATGCATGAATTTTTTCGGAGGGGCGGGAATTGTAAAGGTGGATAGATATTATATAGCAGCGTTCTACGAGGGAAGATACAGTACAACATATTTCGTATTATCCATTTTAACATTCGTTTTAAAAGTTCTTGAGAGACAAAAATAGTAATCGGGGATCATTTTAAGCGGAGTTTGAATTTAAGACTTTTTTCCACGAGATCTTTACTGCTTTAATTAGAAAATTTTGATTTTCTTAAAATTTCGGAAGGGGCTGTAGCTTCATCAGCCCTCCTCTGCGTACGCCAATGGGGGAGGGTGTGCAGAACATGATCCTCCTGTTCCAGGAAGTTCAAAAAAACACTTAACATGTACATTTTTAAACCTGGAAATGTTGAGGAGCGAGTGCCTCCACTGCCCCGCCAGGTTACGCCTATGCAGTCACAAATTACCTCCTTGACTTTCAGTGGGCTTGTTATGAGCCAGAAGGTCAGTGACTGTACAAGTGATTTTATAGTACTTAAGTCAATTATTCACTTGTATTTTTCTAACAACTGTTGTAATTTCACTCAAATACATGAAGCCTAGATCTCGCGTTTTCAGGAGATGAAGGCTAAAATCTTAAAATGGGCGAAAACTTAACATCTTGGAAAATTTTATAACGTGCAACTTTATTCGGACCATGAAAGATGAATGTATGATATGTGAAATTTAAAATTCAGGTTACATTGAGGTTCCACTGTATTTATAATTCTACCAAATAATTTTATTTGGAGCTTCATTTAAATACATTCGCCATTCAATATGTTTTATGGTAGTATTTCCATTTGTTAATTTTATTCCATTTATTAATATCCATTACAGATAATTGGCACGCAACAACTGGCGGAACTGAAGAAAATTAAGCCCCGCTCCAGGACTATGATATATGTGTAAGTATATGCAAGTTGATCTTCAGTATATTTTAACTAAAGAATTAATCTTCAGGTATTGCATATTACTTATAATTAAGTATATTCTGCGCATAATGAACACCAGTAGTGTGCCGATTAATTAGTACGGGAGGGGAAGGGGAAGTATTCTTTGTTTTGATTGTTATTTTCCCCATCTTTCTTTGCATTCATCGCTCTTTTTTCATTATGTCAGAGTGGATGGTGTATAAAATCTTTTTAAACCTACAGTGGACACTAAGTTTACAAACACTATTTCTCACACATTCCATATTGTAAAAAGACATCTGCGCGAAGACTGAAAAGTTCAATAACGGTTGCCTATGTTTCATATCATACAAAGTCTATACAAACTTGTCGTCAGTGAAACAGACGAAGAAAATAAATGCCTGAAAACAGTTTGTATATGTTCCTTAATCTAAACTTCCATTAAATTCGGAACACATTAAATTGTCCTTTCCCGTAGGGCGCAGTGGCGCAACTACGGAGGGGGCAGGGGGCATTACCCCCAACCTTGGACGGAAATGAGTTCTAGGGGGGCAGGGGGGCCAAACATTGACGACCAAGTGTACTTGCAGGGGGCAATTACCGCCCACAACTTCAAATTTTATGCAAATAAAAATACTTTTCGTAAAATTTTCTTGCTCGCTTCGCCCGCAATACCTACGCTTCTTAGTCTTATCAAGTTAAGGACCGAAGCTAGGGGCTGCGGGAGTCGGCCCTGGGTGTCGAACGATCTAAATGAAAATAAGTTTAAAAATGGATTGATTGATTTGTGGTTTTAAGTCCACTTTACGCACAGAAAGGTTAATCGGGACTGGTCCTACAGTTTAAAGTGGGATCTGAACCACTGTGCCATGTGCCTCCACCGGGTATCGAACCCGGAACTCCTTGATCACAAGGCGACGATGTTACCATTACACCATCGGGGAGGGACAAAGTTGTAAAAGAGACAATGCGTTCGCGTCTCGTGAAGTTATTTACGCCCTATTAAGTCAATATTGATTTCAGCCGGCAAAAAAATTTGGATCCAAAAATGTTCTTGATCGCTTCGCTCGCAATATATCTTTCTTCTCTGTAATGCATTGCAAATTACCAGACAGAGAAATAAGACAGGTCTTAATTGATTTTGTTTTAAATACATAAACAATTGTTTTGAGGAAAGGGAGCATGCACAATTGAGAGAAAATTAATGTAATTTTTGCTGTTGGTTTATTGTGAGGTGGATGAATTGGTTGTGTAATGTATTCAAATAATATATGTTGTATGTAATATGTATTAAAGAAACTTTGAATACCCTCCATGTTGCATATATGTGAAACATATATCGTGCATGAAAGTTATACATGTTAATGTATAAAAGAATTATATTTAGAATGCATTTATCAAGCATTTTCTGTCTTTCAAAAAATAGTTTGTGTGCTTGTTCTCCATTATTAATGTCAAATTGAACGTGTTGAAAAAATAATTGAAATCTTTTGTTCGAACACAAATGCTTAAGCACCAACTTCTACCCCCTTTTTGCATAATTTTCAAGGGTAATAACATCTTTGATACTACTACTACTACTACTACTACTACTACTACTACTACTAATAATAATAATAATAATAATGTTGGTCTCGGGTTTGAATCCCGGTTTGGGGATGGATGTTTGTGAGTGTCCATTCATCAATTTCATCATCCCCATCTTCGCAAATGAGCCGAAAGTGGCACAAGAAGCGAAGTAAAATAAAGCAAATTAATAATAACAGCAATAATTATAATGTTATAATAATAACATTACACAACCAATTCATCCATCTCAGAATAATAACATTATTATTATTAACATTATTATTATTAAAATTATTATTATTAATATTATTATTATTATTATTGGTACGTTTATTCTGGTACTTGCCCCCCCCAGACAAAAATTCGTGGTTGCGCCTCTGGTAGGGCGTAGATACTGGACTGTCCATAAAGTGCGTGGACTCCATACTGTGGAGATAAGGCTCCCTATATTATCGATGTTGGGCGTATTACCAAGCTGAAATTTTGCACATAGGTGGTACGAGCGTGTAGGGCCCCACACATGAGCTTGCTGCCACGGCTACATGTCAAACTGGGTCTTATTTTGTTAACATCATTGACAAGAATGGTCCTGGGCTCCCATAACTGGACGACAATTTTTCGAAGCTGAGTGATGTATAAATTGAAGAAGGTGCGTTTCCTGTCTCACATATTTGAACTTCGCACCAATATGAGTACTTAGATTGCATTTTCAGCCAGGATGATTGATTGATTTGGTTTGTTTTACATCGCATTTCTGCCACCTTTTGCTAATCGCGACGATGAAGGTGAATGGTAATACGAGAGATGGATGAAGAGGCAATTACAAAAACATATGCCGACCTCCATGGCGGAGTGGTTAGCACAACCCGCTACAACGCCAGGGACCCAGAGTTCGAATCCCGGTCTGGGCATGGGTGTTCTTTGTAACCGTTCATCCACGTATTTCATTACATCATCACTTACCTCAATACAGCTTGGCATAAAGTGACCTAACCACAAGGCACAATTAAAAATGCCTTCTAATTTGTTTCACCAAACCTACAAATTTTATTTCAATTTTTTGGGACGCCCTGTATTCATCCGTTCCATATAGAAAGTACAATCCACGCACATGAAAGGAAATAGTAAATATGGATGTCATTTTTTTCTCTTCGTACATTGAATCCTAGATTCAGTCGTGGGCTTACGGTACCGGATATGGCCTTTTTTAATGCCTACCGATCCTATTTCCGCTGCAGCAAAATGCCTTTGCCCGAAGTGCTATTGAAAAGAGGTTAATGATCTGTATCGAGAGCTATTACAGTTCGTAATGTTTAAGGGTTAAAAAATATGAACAGTGTCAAAGTCCTTATAAAATGCAGGAAGTACGAAGTGATCGAACCCAAGTCCATTGCACTACATCTTGCTTAATAATATACGTATGCAATTTTTGCAGATACCGATAGTATACCAATATAAAATTGACAGATACCGATAAGTGATATTCTACTGACGCTATTTAATATCGCAAATCTCCAAATGTTCCACGATAAGTTGAGTGGTTTAACATCCTTAAATAATGTGTGTAACAAGTGACTGGAATATATCTTCATCAGAAAAAGAGTCCGTGAATTATATCTTGGATCCTACACAGAGCAATTCCAGAAAAATGTCAATATTTGATGATCAAAATTATTTATTAGTGAAGAGCAATGTTTGAATGAGTCTTTAGACTGCGAATATACAATACTTGTGTTTCTCAACTTTAAAATTTGTCTGCAAAATTTTACCTCACAATGGCTGCGGTTAGGTGCCAAAGCTGGGGGCAAGTACAGTTTACTTTCTCTTGGTAGACAAGAATTAACATTTAGAGGCCATAGTGTTGGACAAAAAGTGGAGGGGGCAACTGCCCCCAAACCCACTCACCGCTACTGTTACCTCATCAAGCACTATTCCACTAACTTTGATTCAGAAAATCCAGATTCATACGTTGCCAATTGTGTCAGTCTTTTACCTTGAAATTTATTTTTATATACAGGGTGATCCGTTTGAAATGCCAGAAAAGTAAACCGTTAACTACAAGAGATTAATGTACGTATCTCTGAGCAGTTTGTTGTAATGTAAAAAGAAAGGAGGTAAGTTTCGAGAGAGTTGAGGTTTATTGACTTCAGCCGCGTGGCGGCACTAGCGTACAGATAACACTCGATAAATTCGATTGGTGTAAAGAAAATTGTCGATGCTTGTTTTGTGCTCAAATAGGCTAATCAGGACTAGTTTGCAGTTTAAAGTGGGATCGGAACCACAGTGCAATGTACCTCCACCTGGGATCGAAGCCAGGAATGATTAATCTGTCGCCATTCAACCCTTCCAAACTTTTAAAGTGAGTGAACTTCAAGATAAACAGTTCTTTAAAAACAATTCTTTGCTCCTGGAGGCTTTGTTTTGAAGTTACGACCCTCCGAACTAACAGTGGTTTGGATCCCACTTTAATCCTAGAGAGGTAAGGTGGAAAACCAGTAACGCTGAAGCTAAGGCGTGGTCACTTTGACGACCTTACTCTTTAGCTTTATAGGAAGAGTTTTATTGGTTATAAAATTGGCTACTAACATAATTTGTTTCTGATAGTATTAGTAACAAACAAGTAAAAGTTTTGACATGATTTAACGTTCGTAGTTAGATTTAAAATAGCAATTTGTTTGGTATTCTTCACATATTGTTTTGGAACAATGGCTGCAATTCATTCTTGTCATCTTCTGTTCGTTTCATGGTTATCATAGGTTATTCGGAAGTTTGATAGATGGATGCTGTGCCATGAGTTGTCTCAAGCTAAAAAACCCTCTTTTTTAAAATTTTTGTTTTGCAAGATACCAAAGGTTTTTTTTTCCTCTTGTTGCAATGCAGATAAAATAATATCAAATAATTTGTCAACTGAACAGCAATTCAACCCAGACAGTATCACTCCCTCCCCAGTTCAAGGCCAGTTGAAGGTACTGAGGGTGCCAAGCGCATCATATGTTAAGAAAGGGTGGGGGATACCTTTTTGTATTTAGGCGTCGTCAATTTGACCGAGCTTTAGCTTTCTAGGGTTAAACGGTCCAGTTCCGATTAGCCTTACTGTGTATAAAGTAGACTTAAAACCAAGGGCGCCGACATTCCAAAATTTCTGTGGGTGCATATCAATGGCGGTTAGATCTGCAATTATCAAGTATTTTATACTTTAAACAACTTACATGCACAATGATTGCAAGAGGCAATGATATTATCAACACGTTACTAAAAGAAAATACCACATTCATACAAATTAAAATGAAAAAATCTTCATAAATGCAAATAATTTTAATTGTATTGCAGAAAGAACTATGCAAGGATTTTGTTGTGAACAGAAACTACAAAATGACTAACTTTATGTACCAAACAATAATAATAATAATAATAATAATAATAATAATAATAATAATAACATGTTAACTTTCAATATAAAACACATTCCTTCTTACGTCATTTGCACTTATGAATTTGTTTGCAATTTTGGTAATGTCAATATTTTTAGTCATTTCTTTATGAACTTGCAAAATTGCCAAATCATTCAATCTTTTTTGGGTCATTGTTGACCGCAAAAACGTTTTCAATCGTCTAAGTGCTGAAAATGACCGATTAGAGGTACAAGAAGTAACAGGTATAGTTCAAATCACCCGTACAAACTTCACAAATTCTGTGAGCATTTCACGCATACGACCACTGTTTTCTCTACTTAAAATATTTGTAATGTCTGACAAGTTGGCCACTTTTTCTTTGTTCGTTCTGCACACATCTAGAAACATGTCCCTGTGCAATGTTAGCTTGTCTTTATCAGAGTATGTCCCATAGAACTGCAGAATTCGATCAGCACCAATTTGACCGATAGCAAAAGCTTCAAATTGTGAAATAAGTTCCAAAACCTTTGTTTGAAATCTACGATTTAGCAAATCCACAGCCACATCAATTATTTCAAAAAATATTTGTCTGTACATTTCCTCCGGCGTTTGATACGTATGAGGATCACTACCTTCGTCGTAGCGTTCTATCATCTTGCTTTTTCTAGGCAAAACTGGTTTATCAATGTTCAATTCCTTCCCTTTCCTCATGGTTTCATTCCACAACTCAAAAAATATATCCCTTTGTGAAGCTAAACTTGCAGACAAAGTTTCCACCAAAGTTTTGATTTCTCGGTATGACAATGATTTCTTCTGAAAAGAAGAATGAAGTTGTTCAATTCTGCCGAAAACTGAAATTAACATTTTCAGGAAAATAAGAAATCTGAATTGATGTAGGTTTGAAAAATATCCACTAGCCTTCCCACCGACTTCACTTTTTTCTTCTGACAGATCTTCCAAAAATTTCAAGAGAACGTCATAATTACTTTCCAACGATTGTAGTGATTTTACCCTCACACACCACCTTGTGGGACAGAATGGTCGCAAAGTCAGTCTGGGAATGTTTTTTACAACACCATCTTCGTTGTCTTCTTGTAGCGATTGAAACACTGCTCGCCTCTTTGGCGAATGTCTTAAAAATTATATTAATTCACGAAGAATCACCATTCGGTTTATTCTTTATTAGTGCTCACTATCTGCAAGTAGTTATTTTAAAACAATTGTTGACGAATGGAGTGGGCGTATTGTAGTGTGTCACTTGTAAGGAAACATCGAAGCAAGCCGAGAAGACGGGATTCTATTCACAATACAATACACTTCCATTGTTATTGTGGGGACTGCCTTTGACTTGGCCAGAGACAGGCAAGGAAGGGGGGAATGTGTTGCTTGGTTGTCTTTGCACAAACACATTTGAAACAATAATGTTTTAGAGGTAAGTAATTTTAACTTCCATCTCAATGTTTAATTGCTTATTATTTTTTGATAATGGCAAGTGAGAAATATTTATTTTATTTTGTTTTTATCAAACTAAAAATCTTGTGGGTGCGGCGCACCCACAAGATTATTTATGTGGGTGCTCGAGCCCCGGAGCACCCACGTAGTCGGCTAAGCTATCGCCTATCGAGCTATGTTCAGTTCCCACCAAATGTAGCTAATCTCTAGTTGATGCGCCACCGGACGACAATCGAGAAAAACTGCGTGGTGACAATGACAGATTTATATGAAACTAGTTTAACTCGTTGCCAACAGATGGCAGCACACACCAGACCCGACAATTTTTCTTCAATTTCCGCTTTGTTGTATTGCTGACTGTGCTTCTTTGTGGTGCTACGCACCAATTCACAAGAGCTGCATGGGTGTTTCGGTATTCAAATACGCACATTTTCAGCATCTTTTCGAAAACGAACTTTATGAACAAAGGCTGGTTTTCACCTACGATGTTAGGAAGTTTGAAATGCTTTCATTCATTTGATTTTTGTTATTTAACTTCGCCTTTCTGCGATTTTTGCCTAACCGCGACGATGAGGATGAATCATGATATGATAAAATTGATGAAGGGGCATTCACAAAGAACACCCATTCCCACGATGACCTGACTCATGGGCTGAGTTGAGTTTTAAGTTCACTTTATGCAGAAATAGAATAGGACTGGACTCGCAGTCGGTTCTAAACCACTTACTTATCTGCTGCAACAACACGAGCCCCACATAGGATTATACCGGTTGCGGGTCCAGACGCCAGAGCCTCGTTAGCCTGAAATTGCAGTCCAGGGTGTACGTTATTTTGTGCTCTAGTGCCGATATTACAGGCAGTTTCTTGTGTTTGATGTTGTGAGAATTAAGTATTAATCACGGGAAATTGGTATTCGTTTCGATTCTCTACTCCTCTTGAAATCGAAACTTATCGATACTTGAGTTCGGATGTCAGCTAAGCAATGAAATTCAGAGTATTTTCCCACCTTAATTAAACTTTTCAATTAATCCATTTCCTTCTTTGTGCGGCGCTTTTCTGCCATTGCTATCTGTAATGGTTCGTGCATTCGAGTTTTACACACTCCAGGCGAATTCTAGTATGGTACCTTCAATGAAGGCCATGGACGTTTCAATTTCTTGTAGCTGTCCTTCCATTGCCTCCCAACAAACCGTCAATAATGATACAATCATGGCCGTCCGGAAGGGGAGCAAGGGGAGACATCCCCCTACCCCGTGGAAAATGAATATCGACAAAAAAAAGTATGTATTTCACACATATAATTTGATTCCAGTGACAGTAATTTATGTTAATTATTATAAGGGCGTTGGAGGAACATAACTTGAAACTGAAGGAGTATTTTTGAGGGGGGTAATGCTATTATGGGGGAAAATATGCTATTGTCGCCCCCGCCTCACTTTCTTTGAAAAATTCCTTGCTACCCTCTCACTGGCAAAAAACCCTGCGGACGTCCATGGACAGTGGCGTGCCCAAGGGGAGGGTTGATGGGGGTCGTAACCCCCCTTTGGTTCAGTATTCCTAAAAAAAGAACGCAAAAAGCAGGAAAAAATGGCGAAGTGAAGGCTGACTACTAAAAATGTATACGTAACCCCCCTTTCGAAAATCTTGGGCACCCACTGTCTATGGATACAATTTATAACCAGTTGTTTATACTCAGTCTGGTGAAGAACTTATTTCTAAACATCCTGTCGGAGAATGACTTAAGAACAGGCAAGTATCTAGAAATATGTTTCAAGGGGGTCCGAACCAAATGTCTCAAAATAATAATAATAATAATAATAATAATAATGTTTAAACTAAAATAACTATAAATAAATTAAATTAATTAAAATAGTATTAATTAAAATATTCAAATTAATTAATGTATTTGTATTACATGAATAGGTTAAAGGACGGTATAAAATTAGTAATATCACAGTACGTATTAATTATCTAACTTATGCGTAGTTAAGGTCGGCAAAATTTTGCAACAAAGGAAAAAAAACTGCCCCTGCCAAAGGAAATTAATGTCAAATAGATAAAGAATTGAAAATTTATCGAATGTAAAGAATGGATGTTAGATCCAGTTGACGACAAGTAATGTTCCTGTTGATATTTTATGAATGTTACGTTATATGTACTGTAGTAATAAATCTTGCATAAATCTTCTTTGGTACTGTCATTCAAAATCGTATGATCACAATATAATTCTTGCCTTCCAATGAGTTTGGCGGAAATAAATAATCCTAGATTAAACAAGAAATATAGGCCTATTCGTTTTTTTTATTATTATTTCATTATTTAATTTTTTACTTACTAAGTTTTTCGGGGAAGGGAGTCCGGACCCCCTGAACCTCCCCCTAAATACGTCCTTGTTTGAGAACTAAGTAGTTAGGGCATGTGGGGGTGCTTCTAGTAGAAGTCTTGAGGGTAGACGCATTTATCGAACAATACTGTACTGTTAAGACTGAATGACGTCACCGGTATCGACCTTTCCAAGCAGAGCAAGTGAACATCTCGTCGGTGTTTCGACAGGGAACTGAAGGCCAAGCGTAATATGAAACCGGATGCACGTCCATGAATAGGACGACGTGCTGCTCAATACGGTTGCATTGGCAACCGTGCCCTTTGACCTAACCCTGTCGTAAATTAACGAAAAGAGTGAGACCGCTGGAAAGCTTCTATCGTGTTATTCAGTGGTGCCAACTTATATGGGCCTGTGTAGACTTAGCTCACCCAATAATTTTCCTCGAATTGGTATTATATTTTGTAAATAATGTCCGCGCGTTAAAAAAAGAAAGACACGGTTTCACACACAAAGAATTATCATCCTAACTTAATTGCTGTTCATAATCACTTGTTAGATCCCCAATTTGATACCTGTTAGGGTTCCATATAATTTACAATATCCGTGGCAATGTCGTTATTATGAAAGTAATAAAGGATTGGATTTATATCCAATGTTTTTCAGAAGTTGGCGCCACTGACTTCTTATTGATATTGTATCATCGTGAGGATACATATATGTCTTTGAAATATTATTTTAATATTTGTTCGGGCTCTAAAACAGGTTATCAAATGTCTCTTGCATTAATTATGCATCCTCTAAATTCAATTGCGAATCTTAAATAGCATACTGGATGAAGTTGTTGTTTCGTAGTCAATTATTTATTGTCTTGATTGGTTCAGATCTTACATAGGTTAATTTACCCTGTTTGCTCCATGTTGAGTTCAATGCAAATTTTGAATAACAAATTATCCTTTTCTACCAAAGTCATGTGGTAGGCTTGCAGAAACTATGGATCCATGCGTGGAATTCAAGCCGGCCTCCGTGGCGGAGTGGTTAGCACAGCGCTCTACGACGCCAGGGTTCCCGGGTTCGAATCCCGGCCTTGACATGAGTGTTCCTTTATCAATTTCATCATATCATCACGCATCCTCATCTTCGCGATTATCCAAAAGTGGCAGAAATGCGAAGTAAAATAAACCAAATCAATCAATCGGATCGCTCCTAAAGTACAGTAGAATCTCGATAATCCGATGTTCCGTATAAACCTTCGGTGCGTTTGAAGCGGTAGTGACAGTAAAGCGACGCTTAATAACCAATCAATCAATCAAACAACGTTCATAATAAACTGTATATCCCATTGTTTACATACTATAGTTTTCTGTTACATTGTTTTTTCTTTCGTCTCTTCAGATTTTCCCTGGGTTATTCCGTAGCGCCAGAGATTTTTGTAATTGAAGGTGTTCTTGGTCCCGTCCACCTCGATTAAATGATTCGGTGCATCAGCACTTAGGCTATTTGCGCCCATCACATTATGCGGGATCTAGCCCTTTAGAAAAACTAAAAGCAACGTGTCTCTGAGAATTAAAATATCCTTACCCAGACCAAAAGGCTGTAAAGGGACACTCAGCACATGTAAGGAAAAAAAGGAAGGGCAACACACAACTCTACAGAGAATTATACTGGTCGTACTTCCAGACGCCAGGGCCTCGTTGGCCTGCAGAAATGCAGTTCACCAGGGTGTAATACGGTTTTAATTGATTGATTTGGTTAATTCACTTTCTGCCTCTTTTGGCTAATCGCAAAGGTGAGGATGATGGAATTGATGAAAGGACACTCAGGCCGGGATTCGAACCCGGGACCCTTGGCGTCGTAGCGTGCTGCGCTAACAACTCTGCCAAGGATGTCGGCGTGGGGTGTTCTACGGGGAAGTGAGATTGACACTTCAGTGCCTACAGCGAAGGTCACCCCTTTTATCCCCCGTCCACCTCGAATTGTCGCGACTACTCTTACTGTATGTGGATTCCTGGTGACCTCAGAAACTAAGTTTTCGTCCAACATGAATGACCGTAGTACGACACACGTGTCCTCCTCCATGCCACCACCGTCACACACAGGAACACGCACGCACGCACAAATATTCGCTGCTTTGTGTCCCGTGGCTCGTACTCAGGAAATGCTTTCGTCGTTTATTTTGTGCGTCTACAGTTCGGTGGTTCCTTTTCTGGGAGATGTAACGGGGTGAAACAATCCCCATCCCCCTGCGCGACACTTCCTGACGTCCAGTGGAGCACGCAGTCAGGTGCGTTCTTCCGCAATGCGTGTTGATGGGGTGTTCACCAAACGTTCCCAGGCACTTGCCTGTAAACGTCGCTTCGCAGTTCGGTAGCAAAGTAATTGGGGTTGTTCGATGCATCATTCTGTTAACGTTTCAGTTCTGGCATCGCCTCTCGTAGTCCACCAAAATGCTTTGATGCTGAACAGAATATAACTTCATAGATACCATGAATTCATATTGTAACTTAAGTTTCTACGTCACGTTTTTTACCTCTCAAGGTTAATCGCGACGATGAGAATAGAGGATGAACTGACGAAATAGATTTGTATTTGTATTTTTGTTATTCTACGTCGGTTTTCTGCCACTATTGGCTAATCGCAAACATGAGTATGAGTGAATATATGAAATTGATGAAGGGACTCTTACATATAATATTCAGGCTGGGGTTCGAACCCTGGGACTTTGATGGCAAGATGAAAAGTGGACCACTTAACGAGCTCGGACACCGTATCGGCAGCAAAATAGATGATTGGGCAATATACGAACCTTACATTCGAAAGTTAGTAAGCCAATAAATAACAAAAATAAAAGTCGGCTCCGACGCCCACCCAGAGTTGTATAAAGTGGATACCTGGAGGAAACTCTGGGGGGCTAAATGCGGTGCTGATCACATCACCCACACCTTCGGCCGTGATCAAGAAAGTGTGAGGCCTTAACTTCACACCCTCTACTAGCCTTCATGGCGTGGTGCAAAGCACAGGGGAGCACTTTATATTTTTATTCGAAAGTAGGTTCCTGTTTCTGTAATCACTTTGCCATTGAGACTGTCGACATTATCCGCCCCCCCAGCCTGGGCATGCTTGTTCTTTCTGAGTGTCCCTTCATCAATTTCATCATATAAGCAGTTATCCTCATCGCCGCGATTAGCCAAAACTGGCGGAAAAGCGACGCTAAATAACAAAAATAAAATAAAATAAAAATCAGAGGAGAGGGATTATAATTAACCATCAGGTTACACATCGCGCTACGACGCCAGGGGTCCCGGGTTCGAATCCTGGCCTGCGCATGGATGTTTGTGAGCTTCCATTCGTCAATTTCATCATATCATCACTCATACCCATCTTCGGAAATTAGCCAAAAGTGGCACAAGAAGCGAAGTAAAATAAAGCAAATCATCATCATCATCATAATTAACCAGCAGAAATAAACTGGGACACCAATATTTTAGTGAATAATGTCGTCCTCTTGTAATGAAAGGCTCCCGGATTAGACAACAAATGGGGAGCACGCACATTTCACTGGTTTATACTTTAAGTTGTAGATCCGCTCCAGATTAAACTATTTGTGCATGAACGATAGAAAATAAGCGGAGAGTAATAGTAACACTTAAAATATGGAAAAGTGCGCTATACAGTTAAAAATATGTAATAAAATAAATGGAGAAAAAATGGACGGATATTTATATGGATGGATATACACAGCCGTTATAAAAAATACTCAATGAGAGAAATAGTATAAGAAAACAAGGAGGGAAGGCATACGGGCCGTGTTGAACAGCAACACATAGTACAAGTGGTTAACAACAAAACAAATCAATTTGAATAAAATAAACTTCGCTTCTTCTTCCTTGGCAAAGTTCCTTATTATCGAACATCGAAGCCAGGAGTCGTAGGTTCTAATCACATATTTTGAGTATTTGTGTTTGTGTTCCCCTGACTATTTGACAGATTTGCCATTCATCCTCATCGTTGTTCTTCAATTACAAAGAAAACGTTAAATAATCAGAATGCACCGGATGTTACTAATATTGATAAATCAACATTTGTTGTTTTAAATATTTTTTGTAAGTAATAGCTGCCTCTCCCAGCAAAATTATCAAAATATGCAGGACGGCTCACGGATCTTCTTTGTAATTTTGTTTACTGCCATTGCACAGCATAGACTTGCTCATAGACTTACAGAGAAATAGTGAGTGGATGGGCAGCAGCTGTTCAATGATATGTAAGGTAAAGTTAAACTCCCCCGTACATGTAGCACCGTGCCATGAAGGCATGTCTAGGGGATGTGAGGGTAGGGCCCCACACATTCTCGATCTCGGTCAGTTTGGGGGTGATGTGATGAACACCACGCTCCGGCCGCCTTTACCACCTAGGGTTGTCTCCAGGTACCCATTGATTTGAGGCTCGGTGAGCTACAGAGCCGCTTTATGCGGGGAACAAGCCGGATAAATTCCGACCTGAATCACCCACCCCGGGAATCGAATCCGGATCTCCCGCGGGGCCGTCAGACATCATACCGGCTAGACCACCGCGGCTCACATTCTTTTTGTTTTTAGTATTTATTGACTGATTTGGCTTATTTTACATCGCATTTCTGCCACTTTTGGCTAATCGTAAAGGTGAGGATGAGTGATGATATGATGAAATTGATGAAG
The DNA here is from genome assembly GCF_977018435.1 of Lepisma saccharinum. Classification (NCBI taxonomy): domain Eukaryota; kingdom Metazoa; phylum Arthropoda; class Insecta; order Zygentoma; family Lepismatidae; genus Lepisma; species Lepisma saccharinum. The sequence goes on from NC_139230.1 coordinate 8,923,302, forward strand.
GGACACTCACAAAGAACACCCATGCCCAGGACGGGATTCGAACCCGGGATCCCTGGCGTCGTAGCGCGCTGTGCTATCCACTCCGCTACGGAGGCCGGCGATATATTATGGTGGGCAGGAAAGAATCACGAATCTTGTATCCGCCGTATGGTTAGCGCTCTCGCCTTTGGTGCGTGTGGTCCCAGGTTCGATTCCCCGTGGGAATTAAACAAATCGGTGTTGATCCAGTATTGTGATGACAATAAGGGAGCTATTATAAGTATAGATGTAGCGGAGTCCAGCCTCGAAATACAGAAAACAGCGGCGGTGGGCCATGCCGTTGTTAGTCCTTGATAGCCAACCGTAAACATGAAGTTGGAGTTGGTATTTCTTCTTTCCGCCATATTTCTTCCTTGACGTTTACTAGCTGTTTTCTAATTGCCTTCCCTTCTAACATATTTTGGTCGCATTAAGTAACATGATGTTGATATGCTCGTAATGCCTGCGAGCTAGAATTGACTTGGTAACAGAAACTGCATGTGAGGGGAACCGTCAGATTGGACACGAGAAAAAAAAAATCTCAAGAAGGAAGAAATAAACAACAACCCGTAATGTGAGATACCATTGTTCTCGATTATCGCGTTTGTTTCTGTTTTGGTTCAGCCTACCCTTTCTTACAATGAGTGGCTGTCATCTCCAATACACCGCTGAACATTAGCACGTGTGCAAACATTTTCCACACAGGATGTTTCCACTGGGGTCTCCATAGTTGCCAACTGTAGCGACAAGGCGCTAAATCCTGCTTGCAACGAAATTCTTGAAATATTGAAGAACGATTTCCCAGGCTTTAGGTGTCCTAGCAACTAATCCGGAGAACTTGGCCACTGTCTTTCCTGATTCAATTCAGGGGTTTATCCAGAATTCTCCATCGTGGAGAATGGAAGGGTTATAAGTATGGAACGGAACTTGTAAATAAATGTTTTTTTTTTTGTTTTTTTTTTGATAAGATAGACCCCCTCGTTTTTGCCATAATTCTAATCATAGCCTTATATGTCAACACAGCAAATTTTATTTTACATAAAAACACATATTTTCCAGTTTTCCTTATGTAAATACATATTTTGCGAATTTTCATTTTAAGTACATAAAATCGCTCATTGACTTCAGCTACCTCGAAATCCTCGAAGGAAAAATGTTTATTCTCCGCACCTCTTTCATATCGAGAGGGTTCGGTTTGTTTTGTCTTTGAACACGCTCGCTAGCAGACTTCTCGCGCCTCGCCTACGATCGTATTGGGGGAAAATGGATCTAACGCACAAGTGCTAATATCTAAACGTACAGAAAGTTTTGGGAAAAATGAAGGTTTTCAAACTTTCTGTCAAATTGCACGTGTTTTGGAAGGTGAAGTAGAGGAAGAGGAACCCTTGGAAAACTTCAGCGTTAGTGCATGGCATTTCGTGCTTCAAATATGCAAGAATTGTTTCTTGTGACGTGGAGCGATCTTTCTCACAATATAAGATGCTTTTTAGAGATAATTGTCACAGATTTACAGTGGAGAATTTAGAAAAAAACTATGGTAATCCACTGCTACTTTTCAAAAAAAAAAATAGCTCACTAAGGGTAAGCATTTAAAAACTGATTTCAGCTGTTTAAAATCCATGTAACATTATGTTTTTGTTACCAAATGTTTTGTTTTATTTTTGTCACATATTTTCCTGTTTCTATCACATGTTTTCAACATTTATGACACATAAAAAAATAAATATTTCTGAGTTTTTTTAGCACATAAAGTTCCGTTCCCTAGTTATAAGGGTGACCCTTTGCGAAGACAACCAAATGCTGTCCTTCCACGCAGAACGGCATTTTCCATACTAGCGAGACACTGGTGTCTGGATTCTCTGAGAGCATAATCATCCGTGGAGCTAGTGCTGTGTGCGTTGATTGTTTGCCAGTGTCCCTTTCATCTTTACCCGATTAGCCAAAAGTGCCAGAGAAGCGAAGATAAATAAAACAAATCCAATCAATCCATGTGCGGGTGTGAGTACGTATTTAGGGGGTGTACGGGAAAATTTAGAGCCACAATGACCATAAATTGGGCCTTTGTGAAAAGAAAATTAGGAGATTAGGAAGAACTAAAGCGGCGGTCAGACTTGTCCAACTTGGATACACTGGTACAATTGCATGCTGATCAATGTATTTTTCATGCGAAGATCAGTTTCTCACTTAAATTAGTCAAGGCGAGTTTTCTTTGTAAATGATGAAACCTGGTACTATGCCTAGTATGGTGAGAGACACCGTGAACTAAATTGTTGTTAGGCGAAAGATATAATCCACTGATAATAATCCATTAAATTTTCTTATATACTATCTATGTTATTAGAGTATGCTTATTTAAATAATCAACTGCAAATTTTCTGAAAATGCGTTTTAAAAGCGTGACAGTTGAAATTAACTAGGTAAATGTAAAGCTCCCCACTGCACATTGCAACCATTGGCGGTACAGACTTTCAGTTGTGTTTAGTTTGTTTGAGTTCTTATTTTAAGTTCACTTTATGTTCAGGAGGTTAATCGGGACTCGACCTACAGTTTAAAGTGGGATCCAAACCACTATGTACTTCCAGCGGTGTGGGCGGGGGGCCACTGTTGACTGGCAAAGATTGACGGAGGGAGCATGCTTTTAAAATTGGAGATTGAAGGACAATAAATTACACAAATATTAAAAATGTGTTTCATTCTAGGTTCGAGTAATCACAACATGTACTAACAATTACAAATTATAGCCATATTAATAGTATAATTTGTTAATGGGAAATATAAGAAAATACTATTATACTACAGCTCAACGATCCAAGGGTTTGCATGTAGTGAGCTCTTAATCTAGAGGTCCTAGATTCGAATCCTCAAAGACTTCCCATCATAGTCATCATTATCTGTAAGGCATCTGATGTTTGTTAGGGAATTTGCCTACATTACAATAGGGTGGATTACCGTTAGCCTCATCTTTGATTGCAAAATGCCGTGAAAACATTTGGAGGAATGTGAATGTAAATGTAGTTATCCACACATTCACAATTTTTGTAGAGGTGATATAATCAGCACCACACTCCGGCTGTCTTTATCCCCCTCCCTCCCCAGGGTTTCCCCCAGGTACCCATGTATTACAATTTCGTCGAACCCCACGCTTGATGCAGGGACATTGCTGGAAGAACTCCTACCTTTCCGGAATCGAACCTGAGTCCCAAGCGTGCAGTCAAACGCCATACCTACTGGACCACCACGGCTTTTGAAATTAACTGCCGTGTGAAAATTGATCATAATTAAATTAGATTTTTCATTTTTTAATATTTATTTAAACACACATGCACTGTAATTTAATTTATTGGTTGGAATTATCTGGCTCTATTATATTTTTAACATGCCTGCAACAAATTGGAGGAATCTCACTTCACGAAAGGATATTTTGACTTAAAATTTGAAAAATAAAAAATAAAAAAAGAATCCCTGGAAAATCCGGAATTTATCCTGAAATTACAATAGCAGCTCTAAAATCAAATTTTACGACACGATTTTTACATGTAGACAGATGCAACTTTCTTTATATTTTATGTGAAGATTTAGCGTCTTTCTCGTATCAACTGTGGCAACACTGCGAGTGAGGCTAGATCAAGCCAACTTGCTTCGTAAAAAGCTCGCTTCATACGAGGAAGTAAATTTTCTGTATTTAAACCTTGTGAGAAGTGCTGCACACATTTTCACTTCTGATAAACTAGCTTAGGAAGGGAAGAAAGCCCAACATTGATTGATTAATTTGGTTTATTTTGCTGCCACTTTTGGCTAATCCAGAAGATGAGGATGAGCGATGATATGATGAAACTGATGATGGAACATTCACAAAGAACACTCATACTCAGGTCGGGATTCGAACATGTCGTGGCGCGCTGTACTAACGACTGTGCCACGGAGGTCGGCAAACCCTAAGATAGGGAAAGTGGGTTTTCTGCTGTGTAAAAATTTCACCTCCAAAGTTTTGAATTTACAGTGTTTTCAACTGTGCAGCTTTTCCTCGAAATTTTCGTGACGTTGTGTGATGCAATAGATACCTTGAAACTACCGAGTTTCGTTCACGTATACTCCGAAAGTCAGGGACGGCGCCAGAAATTTTCGACCGGGTGGGCAGAAGCTCCTTATTGATAGATTAGGGTGGGCAGTATAAATGTAAGACCATGTATGTGTACGTATGTATCCCCCTCTCTCTTACACTCCCGATTTTCCTCTTACTTCTTTTTCCTTTCCTTGTTTTCCTCTTTATTCTTTTCTAATCTATTCTCGCATATTGTTCCATTTCCTTTCGTTTTGTCTCTGATGGACACAAGGAAGTGTTTACACATGCGGAGCCATACCCCAGCCATACATTCTAAAATATGCATGTTAATACAGTGAAATAAATTTGAATTAGATTTAAGTTTGTGTTGCAAATACAAGGCACATACTTGATTTTATGTATTCGGCGACAATAATAGAAAGTGCGATGGTAGACAATCGTGAAGTTTCTCGTAATTTAAATGCATGTTCCTGAGCATAGTATTTTCATCGTATAAATTTTTGACTGAAAGAGTTTTCTTACTCCTTGGGGGTAACTTTTCTTAGCTTACAAGGTTTGTACAACTGACAAATCTATCTGAATGTTTGTAGTAGCGGCGATTGGGTGCCAACATTTGAGGGGCAAGGACAATATACAACTTTTTCTTGGTAGAAAAGGCTTAGCATAAAAAGGCCATAGTGCAGGGGCAAAAAGTGGCAAAATTTGGAGAGGGAACCGCATCCCCCACTTCCCGGCTCTCCTAATCGCCGCCACTAAATGTTTGGATTAAAATGAACGTCTTATTAGGAATGATTTAAAACACACACGGAAATCAAAGTCTTTGTTCATTGTCCATGAAGTATTCCTAGGATAATGAAAGGCTATTTTGACAGAATATCACTCACAAACAAGTAAGATCGAAAAATCTGTTCAGAATTGAAGAGATTGTTAGCTAAGTTGTTATTCATTTTCTGAACTGTCATGTTACTAATGCGGGAGAAGCAATACACGTATGGTTGGTTACATGAACATATTTTTTGAGGTAACAAAATGATTTAGGACACAAGGAATTCATCGAAGTTGATCACCGTGCCAGTAATAATTCATCTATTTTTCATAATGACTTGGGTTGCATGGCGTGACCATTTCGAACACACTAGAATGTCAACCTCTATACTGTGCAGCACACCCTAGAAACTTGATTCTTTCAGGCAACGAGTCCCTGGTGCTTGGAACCACTGTCAAAGTAATAATTTATGAGGGTTTGTATTTTGAGTGTCAGCTTGTGTTTGTTTTCGCCCCTTCGTAACTTTAATCTAATCACCATTGAACCTTATCGCCGTCATTATCAAAATTAGCAGAAAAATGACTTAACCTTTAAACAGCCAATGGGTCATATATGACCCATGGTGCGGATTACAACATTCACGTGCTTTTAGGACCTTCATACTTGTATGTGAGGTTGTAAACGCTGACAGATGTTGAGACAAGACATTGAAATGTCATGTGGAAGAAAACCCACCCCTCCCCCTTTCTCTAATATGCAAATTAGCTATTTTTAGCCAAAATGCAAATTGTACATATTGCTTCATATTTCAGCTTGTATGAGAACTAGAACTTGAAACAAGTTTCGCTTTGTTGCAAAAAGTCTACTCTTTGAAAACAATGCAAATGTTTGCGCCCTTTTTCCAAAATAACGGGAGAAGAGGGTGAGAACGCCAGATTTTTTTTCATTAAAATTTTGGGACTTGGCCCCTCCCAACCCCGTTTTTCTCACTTGGGCTTTCTGAATTGTACACGGTCACGTGCTCTGATGCTTTTGCTTTCAAACAAAAGTTATCCGAAGTAGATTGCTCAAATAGTATCCGAGATATAACGTTTTTCTGAAATAAGTGTAAAAATTTAAAAATCGCGTGCAAAGGCGAGAGAGGGGTTACTTTCGAAAACCGGCTCGGCTGTTTAAAGGTTAAATATAACAAATCAACCACAACTTACTGTTCCAAAAATGGAGTTGCATTAGTTCATACCTCTTAGAAAGTTGAGATGGTAGTTTCAATTGCACAGCGTTTCATTAATGGATCAAGTCAAGGCAGCTAATTCCGTGAACAATGATGTTGTTTTCCCAAAGTCTCAAATATTTGCTTCAGACAATCACCCTCCTAAAATGGACGCACCTGCTGTGGTGATAAAATGCCACGTTTGGTGCGAGTTCTTTCTGTACATTTTTCCCCAAAGGCATAACGCTGTCGCATTATATTGAAGACGTCCTGTGTTCGACTCCCTCCTCCTCTGGTGGAAGCGCAATGCACACTGGTTCCACGTTAAACTGTAGGTTTAGTCCCGATTAGCCTATCTGAGCATAAAAGTGGATTTAAAAACAAACTAATAAAATCGTCTTCTGGATACTTCGTGACATAACTTTTTTTCTTTACTTCAGCTGCATCTACAGATTCTGTTGACATTTTAGGCTGATTCATGTGGCAAAATTTATGTATGGAACGAGGATTTCTAAATAGGATAAGCCACTCATTAGCAATTGAATAATTCTGTAGCTTTTTCCATACATTACTGGTTTATTAAAATTTATTCACTGCAGTATTGTAGTGATTATTGTGATTCCTTCTTATTAGTAAAATGAATATAAAGTTGATATTTCGCATACCATATTGATATTTGAAGATAAGAAGTATATACAAATTGTAATGAAATAAAAAAAGGGACACTTCTGGAATTTTAATGCAGAGCTAATTGAAACTATATTATACTCTCTAGGTTTATGGCTTCAGCAACAGAAGCCTTCCATCTGTCCCTATTCGGGGCAAGATCAGTCCAATCTTTTCGATCCTTGCCGATTTCTTTTAGGTCCATCTCAACGTTATCCCTCCATCCTCGTCTTGGCCTTCCTACTGGTCTCTTACCATCAAGTTTCCCAACAAGAATCCTGTAAACTATTTTCTTACTCTGCCATTCGGGTCACATGGCCTGCCCATCTAAGTCTTCTTGATTAAATTATTCTAATAATAATAATTAAAAAGTCAAAATAATGTATTGTGTTGCCGGTAGAAGTAACGCTAAGATGATGATTTTATTTGTTTATTTAGAGATTATTTTAACCATGCCCAGGCCGGGATTTAAGTACATATGTGGAGGCCCGGAGCTGCAGTCCTCAAGTTCGACCTAAATTCTGATATAATCTTGATCATACCCTGCATAATTTTGAGCCTCCTAAGCCTACTAACTGCTTTTAATCATGGAAGTATTCATTTGATTACAGTTTTTGTTTCAATAGCTCTAGTATTTACTTTCACTTTCTAATGATAAAATTGGCTTTTTATGGGTTGATAATATGTGAATATTTCTAGCATAGATAATATTCACAAGTAAAATATATATGTTATGAACACCAGAATACACTTATTTATCGAATTATTCATATATCTCCAAGTATATGTACTTATTGAATTTGATTGGGTGGGCAATCGGGTGGGCACAGGAATTTTTGGGTGGGCGCTTGCCCACCCGTGCCCACCCCTGGCGCCGTCCCTGCCGAAAGTGCATGCGAGACAGTGCTTTGAAAGAAAAATTGTACAGCTCACGTAACACAACGAAAATAGGCTTCTTGGATAAAAAAAACTGGACAGTCATGGACACTTCTGGGTTGTAATGATCCCATTCAAAGTTAGGCCTCCCCGATGGCGCAGTGGTAGCGTCATCGCCTTGTAATCAAGGGGTCCCGGATTTGATACCCGGTGGAGGCACATAGTGGTTCGGATCCCATTTTAAACTGTAGGTCCAGTACCGATTAGCCTTACTGTGCATAAAGTGGACTTTAAACAACAAATCAATCAATCAAACCATTCAAAGTTAATGTGAATGTTACAACCCAGTAGTGTCCGTGACTGTACAAAACTCACCAAAACGCACGGGCCGAATTGAGATGGTACCAAAGATTCGACAAGTAACAATAGTAAAGGTTTGTGCAGAAAATGATCTAATTATTTTGTGTGCTGGCAACCGTGGTTTAGTAGTCACGTAAGCGCTGCGAAGCCAGAGGTCCCACGTTCGAACCCTGGTCAGGCATGTATATATGACCTTTTCAACAATTCATTAACTGTTGTGCAGCATGTGATCGTTGCGATTCCGGTATGAAGCATATCAACTCAGATAAACATAAAAAATAGCGTGACACCAATTCATTTCGTTTGTACTTCTGTCTTGAAGACCTGAATATAAGTTTATTTTTTCACACATTCAATTTTCAAATTTATAGACAATTTTAAAAAACGAGATATTTCAGGTTCTTGTTCGAAATCTTTCATCGATATTTTTCATGTTTTTATTTACGCGAATTTTTCAGGTGCTTATTTATTGGACAGCTTTCAAGCAAATTTTGTTTGTAAACACTTTTTACGTGAGTCACCGTATTCGAATGGGAGCCCAAAATCTGGTTTCTTTACATGCTGTAAATTCGGAACAAACTATTATTCTGGATCCGGGAAAAGTGATTATATGAACAGAATTTCATATTTTTTCCTATTTTTTATTTACAATGATTTGCCCAGTCCATGCCCTTTCAAATGCACCACGTATTCATAATACACCTTGACCTAATACAAAATTACAATGATATAAATAATGAAAAGTAAGTTTGTGAAAGTCGTTATTTAAACAAAATTCATCTCCATGTTTGGGTTAATCATTTAGGTTGACCATGATTTTGAGTGACAGCCCTTCAACCTCTGAATAATATTCGAGAAGAGTATTTAGACAATTACTTCCTCTGAATAAAAAAAAATGCATAAAGTTGTTCAAGCAAGTTTCTAAGGGCCCTGATTTGCTTTAAGCTGACACAGATTGAACACGTGATTGATTTAAGTATGTGGGTACCGAAAAAAAAGAGGGAACACCCTGATTTTCACACATAAACCTAAACGGTCTTGACAAGAAAGAGCACTCTGTTTTCAGCTCACAACTATTCATTCCGACATTGTGACACGGACACGGATATGCTCAAACACCCAGAATCCTCAGCGCCATCACTCTTGCAACTGATGGCTCCACGTAGTATCATCCGCTGAGGTTAAAGTACTTCATTTAAAAAAAAATGTGAGGGGGGGAGGGAAGAGGACAAAAACATTTGTATTGCTTTTAAAATCGATCAGGCGCGTCGAAATGGCGACAGACCAATATATCACAGCAAAAGAGTTATGTGTTCTGCGTCTGTCGTACATACACCATTGGAACGAAGCTTCGAATAATTTTCAGAAGGTGGAGTTTATCGCGGAAGAGGGCGTTATTGAGATGGCCGCCGGACAATAAGAATCGCTACCTGCTATTCAAATTCCGTTCTTTTCACATAACTCCTGTCTCCCCCCTCCACTTTCGTGTTTTGTATCGGGGGGAAGGATACGGCCAAGTGATTATGAGCGGAACATGTCAAAATAGTGTGTTGACCTCAGAGGTGCAGTGTCCTGTCGTTATGTCCTTTCAGGACTATAACGTGTGTTATGGCTTCCTCCTCTATGTTACACGCAATCACCTCCCCCCCCCCCCCTAATCAGAATTACGACTAGATCGGAAATTTTGTTCCTTGTTACTATATGTTGCGTGATTTCGCCGTTGTTTCTGTCTGCTGTGAGGCCTTGGCAGTGATTGTGGAAAGGTCCTTTGTCCGTTCGTTGCCTCACTGACACACAAGTTCCTTATCTTGGGATCAAGATACATGATATTTAGCTGCCTGTGCACTTTTGACCGGAGGGAATTATCCTTTCGACCTTCGAAATATGTTTCCATCAATGTCACTTGAATGTGAGTTGGCTTTCAATAAGGTAGATAGATATGGGGGGGGGGGAGATGTTTGAAATGTCTGTTTAAAAAAAAGGGATATGGATGATTTAAACATTCTAATTCAATTTACCAAATGAATATAATGATTATGAGGTCCAAACAGTCTCCCGTAAAACAGATACTAGCCTGTAACTAATATATACAGTATAACGTCGTTTATCCGCACGTCAATCATCCGCACACTCAAAAAAGCAATATTCAACGAGTGCTTTCTCATTTTCTCATGTGTTTTGTTTTCTTGTACATGTATACGTATGTAGTACTGTGTATTGTATGTATAAGATAAACCTGTACTGTACGTGCTTTTGTTAGTTAAATAAACACATGTTTGATTATCCGCAAAAATCGTTATCCGCACAACCTTCGGTCCCAATTAATGCGGATAAACGACGTTCTACTGTATAACTATAGTATAAGTGATTGAAGCCAGGACCAGATTTAGGCCTTGGTCCAGTGGGCTCGATTGATTGATTGATTTACTTTACTTCATTGATTGATTAATTTAGTTTGCTCCATTGATTGATTGAGTTAGTTTACTTCATTGATTGATTGATTAATTTAGTTTACTTCATTGATTGATTGAGTGATTTAGTTTACTTCATTGGACTGGATTCAAAACTATTCAACTTTCCTGAGATGCTCTCCAGCTTCCCAATAAAGAAGAAATAAGGCATAAAGTACACGGTGCACAATAACAGACAACTGATTGATTGACTGTATTAGGTTATTTTACTTCGCTTCTCTGCCACTTTTGGCTAATAGCGATGATTAGGATGAGTAATGATATGATGAAATTGATGAAGGAACGCTCACAAAGAACACCCAGGTCGGGATTCGAACCCGGAACCCCTCGCGTTGTAGCGCGCTATGCTAACCACTCCACCCCAACTTAGTTTATTACACGACGCGTTTCTGTCACTTTGGATAATTGCGAAGATGAGGATGAATAATGATAAGGCGAAATAGATAAACACACTTGGACAGGACGCAGCACATGCTCCACATTGTATACATTGGCTCTGATTCGAGTCGCCAGAGCCTCGCTAGATTGCTAAATGCAGTCCAGGGTGTAGTACGTGGATGGAAGTTTGACATTTAGGCGTCTTCTCAAAAGGTCACCCCTCACACCTCTCCAGTGGGCTCGATCTATAGGGGTGCACAAATTCGGGGTGGCCAAATTATCATATGAGTCCAAGAGATCCTTCAGACTCCTTAATTTATTTTACTTCCAACTACCAACGATTCAGACTGGCTATGTAAGTGCTATGCTGGCACAAATACATTCCTGAGGTCTATTTTGGGGCATCAGAGGCTCACATCTTCCCCATTTCATTTAACGGTTAAATTGAAAGAATGTTAACCACCCCTTTGTGTTTTATTTTGTTCACACTTTACACATTACAAGTTGCAAGACGGTACTGAATAAGCAATTCTAGCAAATAAAACTCTTCCGTAATATGGCATTATTATGTTAACCAGGAAACTCTAATGACGCCCCACATAGCTCTTATACCAAGAAGCTGTTGAGATGTCCTGGCGCGAAGACCTGAGTCGATGATGTCTTAAAAATCGACAGTTTGCTGCATAAGTTGGATTGATTGATTTGCTTTATTTTACTTCGCTCTTTGTGCCACTTTTGGCTAATTTGCGAAGATGGGGGTGAGTGATTATATGATGAAATTGATGAATGGACACTCACAAACATCCATGCCCAGGCCGGGATTCGAACCCGGGATCCTTGGCGTCGTAGCGCGATGTGCTAACCATTCCGCCACGGGGGCCTGCTGCACTGTGGTGCGAACAGGGTAAAGAGGCAGAAGAATGCCGGATAGCCCGAAAGGAGGGGGGGGGCGAGGTCAGTTTGCATAAAGTTTCAGTTTTTAAGTCCACTTTTTGCTCAGAGAGGCTAATTGGGACTGGTCCTACAGTTTCAAGTGAGATCAGAACCCTATGTGCCTCCAATGTGTGCGTCCAAACGGGATTACAAGGTGACGACGTCACCAGTACGCCTTCGGGAGGCCAGTTTGCATAAAGTGCACACTTAAATCTTTACTGGTGTAAATCTCACGTCACGAGTATTAAAAAGCCAGGGAAGAGTTTCACATTATGTGCATGTATCTTGTCTTATTGCAAATGTAAGAAGAACCCGAAGTTGATTATTAATCTTTAATTATCTGTGTTTTAAATTAATGATCAACATACATATTCAGAATCCCGAGTATTTCTTATGGAGGAAATTAATGTCTGGACTTTAGTTTTATTTTTAAATAAATAGTTGCCTTTCTGGACTTTGCTCAACTTAGGATGGCACGATTCGAATCTCTACCTAGCTTTGCATTTACGTTCTCATTAATTTCACACAATCATCATTAATCCTCACCATTGTCGATTGGCTACAGTAGGCAGAAAAAAAAATCATGTGCTGTGAGATAAAAAGAAACATTTTCACAAATGAAACTAAGAACTGAGGATAAAATCTGCATACCCTAATTAAAAGCTAAGGCTGTAAAGTGGCACTCGCACAAATAAGAACACACAGGGCAACATGACCCCCAGAGAGGATTATACTGGCCGTGGGTTGAGGCGCCAGAGCCTCGTTGGCCTGCAGTTTTCTAGGATCTAAGTGTTTTGCGTGGAACTGAGGTTGACTTTGGGTACTTCTCAGGTCACCCCTTACACAGACCCCAACTATGACTCTCCGTAGTCAGTGGAGGCTCAAGCCGGGGGGTTTATAATCCCCTATCCTCCAGTCTTTCTTCCAAAAGATAAACGCCGCATGACTGAAAATATGTTGAAATATGACAAGGACATTTTGAACTAAAAGGATTACCCCCGCCCCTTATTACGATATTCCTAGTTACTTTTACAGACTTGGGCATAGAATATCTTTGGTGGCGAGGTGAGTGCTTTGGAGGAAAACGAAAATGAATATGATTTGACAATGACACAGCTGTAGGTATGACTGCTTCAATGTTCCGGCAAAGACAGTTCACATTAGGCGACAAAGTTTTATTCAGAGCTCCTTGTGTGACACAGTGTCATACTTCCGGTGGAAGGTGGGGAAGGTGGAAGAGTAAGCTTCATTATATGATCGGAGTGCATCGTTCTGCATGCATGTCTCTTGGTCGAACTGCAACTCCATATGCTTTGTTACAAAGGGTGTACTTCCATTACAATCGGGACATGCAATAGCCCAGTCTAGTTCGCTGCCCTTTTTGACACTAGGTGTAGTGCAGGTGTATCCCGGTGTCAAGCTGGTGCAAGGAAATGACGTTCAACCAAGGAGACGACTCTCGGTGTTCAAGTTCTGAAGATTCAGCAAATGCCTGTCTGCTACTTTAAACGTTCATTTGATTAGTCAGCATAAACGTGATTATACACCACACGGGAAAAGAATGGAAAATGTACATGAACACACAATCTTAAGAAATGATTTTCGTACAAATCTTACAATTAATGCATGGTAGTTTTCCAATTCAATTAACCTAGTCAGCAATATAATTGCCCCCAACCCATCCTATCCGCTGGTGATTCATTTTAAGAACTACAACGGATATGCGATAATTGCGAAGTCTGAATATATCGTATAACACCCCTATAATATCGTATTATTTACTTTATTTTTTCTCGATTTAATAAAATATACGATATTATATGGGTTATACGATATGTTGTTTTTTGTTTACATACATACCTATTATCAATTTAGTTAATATCAGCTGCTAAAGTGGAAAGGGTTAGCGGTGGGAATGTTTGGTAGAGCTTTGGAGTTAGATGGAGGATGCTCTTATGGTGTAGTATGGTGGCAATGAGACAGTTGTGTGGATGCTTTGTGAAACTTTTGCTGACTGGGAGCATACCATCCCCCCCGCATCCCCCCCTCACTTCGAGCACTGGTTAATATATGCTAAACGCAATAAGACATTTTAAAGTGCGTTTTTACCTTAACTAACACTACAATTCTGTTATGAAATAGATAGTGATTCGGATCCCATTTTTAACTGTAGGTCCCGATTAGCCTCTCGCCAACCTCCGTGGCGGAGTAGTTAGTACAACGCGCTACGACACCAGGGGTCCCGGGTTCGAATCCCGCTCTTGGCATGGATGTTCATTGTGAGTGTTCCTTCATCAATTTCATCCTAACATCACTCATTCTTATATTCGCGATTATACAAAAAGTGACAGAAAAACGAAGTTAAATACACCAAATCAATAATACATGAACCGATTAGCCTCTCTATGCATAAAGTAGATTTAAAAGTAAAAGAATGCAAATTTTGGTCGGTGGGGCGCGGTTAACTATCTCACCACGAAACCAGAGATTTTAGGTTCGAATCCCAGGTAAAGATATACGTGCTTCACTATTTTATTCACGTATTCCATCAAGTCACTAATTATGTTCATCGTTGAAATAAACCCAGAAAAGTAGTAAATATACAACACATATAATACAAGAATATAAAGAGCAACAACAATAATGACACGACTTATTGTTATTACAGTTAGAGGTAAAGTTCACTTGTTCCACACAATGTATAAGTTGAGGTACTAATCGCGAATCAAAGGGAGTGGGTGAATTCCCTCGCCATACAATCCTTTAATGATGAGCATCCCCAAACATCACCACATGGAATAATAGGAAGAGAGAATAACGAGATACTCTCTGTACGGTCATGGGCATTTCTGGGTTGTAAGGATATAATTGACTTCAATGGCACCATTACAATTGTGACTGTACAAGTGATAAACAATTGCGTTGTGATCATTTTCGGATCTCCCCGATGGCGTAGTAGTAACATCGTCGCCTTCTAATCAAGGGGTCCAGAGTTCGATAGAGGGTAGAGGCACATAGTGGTTCGGATCCCACTTTAAACTGTAGGTTCAGCTCGATTAGCTTATCTGTGCACAGAGTGAACTTCAAACAAGAACAAATATTTTTCAAGAACTTGATTTTCTCGGGTACCTATGTTGGGTTTGAAAACTAAAGAATGCCAGCTCTCCATACTATTTGTTGTATCTATGTACTTACGATCAAAACCTCAAATATAGCAACTCGACACGTATATATAACTTTTAAGTACAGTATAATCTATTTTTGCTTCTGACGGTATATACCTCTTCACTTGATCCGTGTATTTCTTTGCGAATGCAAGCTGAATTCTGGGGAGAAACAAATACTATACTTGCTTATCGTTTCAAATACTTAAGCCAACACTCGTTGTGGAGTGTTTAGCGTGGGGTCTTAGATTCAAATCCTGGGTGATATTTGGCCGCTTCATTGTGTTGTTCATCACATGTTTCATCAATTCATCATCCATTGTCGCGATTATCTTGTAAGGTAACCAAGATACAGTACGTACTATTTAAGGGGAAATTGCACAACAATAATATTCTGTAACTACACAACTGATCACAATAGGGATTAGATGAAACATTGTAACCTTTTATCTAAAATGATTTCACTTCACACACATACCGTGCTACCATGGACAGACACAGACATGATAAACACGCTGCAACCTTTGTGCTTACCAGCCGATTCTAAAGTCTTCTGAAGAACGCTGGAAAATAATGGAAGTGAATTTTATACTTCAGGATAGGAAATAATGGAAGGTTTGTTTGTTATTGTACTGCAGTCAAACATCGGGGCCGGCTCTGTGGGGCACTATAGCAACGAAACCCTGAGTAGTAGGTTCAGATTCTTGGTAAGGCGTGGTTATGTTATTACTCACAGTTTTCACAATTGGTCACTAAACCTTGACATTTCTCATGAAAAAGACAAGCAAAAACTGGTACCAAGAAATATCTTAGAAACCTAAAAATGAAACAGTGTGCACTCAATACTCAATTAAATTTAACGAGGAGATTTGTTAATGAATTATAATTTTTCAATAACAAGAAGCAGTTCGTTTTCACCCTGTTTCTTAAGAACCCAAGCAAAATTAACACATATTGCATCATCATCACCACAACTGTTATGGTTTGTAAGCATTTACTTTCTCTCTATGCTCCAAACGACAAAGCAAACTCAAAAGAATAACTGTCCAATGCTTGTGTTGATTGTTTTGTCGCCTTACAACGCTTCACAGCCTTTTGGAAGGGGGTCGACCCGCCCACCTTGTCATTCATGTCTCGCGTCTTAGTCAACCGCATCTTTCAACATCTAAGGGAGAGACTTATTACTTTTCGTTTCCAAAAATATTAGGTGGGACAGGAATTCCAACATGTCCTCATCTTCTCGGTTCTCAATAATGGAAAACTCAGTCTGACAAAAGTTTGGCGAAGCTTGTTTTAAGCCCACTTTATGCTCAGATAGATATGTCAGGACCGAACAGAGTGGCATGCCCAAGGGGGGGGGGGGGGTATGGGTCATAACCCCTTTAACCTAGTATTCTTAAGAAAAAAATTAACGTTAAAGGCAGGAGATAATGGCAAAATGAGGAGTGACTACTAAAGAAAGGTATACGTAACCTCCACCTTTCAAAAACCCTGGATACGCCACTGCCTTTAAAGGAGCATTGGAAAATATCTTTCTGATATGATACACGAAACGTTAGCTCAATAATTACCAATCGCAAAATCATTTACTCCAGAAATATTACTCCAACCAAATAAGAAATCTTGAAATGCGTTTCTTTAATTACAACGACAAAAATAAAATAAAAAAATTGAAGAGCAAAGGATCGGGCATGATTATTGGTACATTTTAGAGACGATGCACATTTCATACATTTAAAATCCACAATAATTCTAACATCTACTTAAAAATACTGTTAAGAGTTCATGATTTTTTTCTGCTCATCTTGTAAATCAAAAGAATCACGCACCAAAGTAGCAGCTAAGTGCTTTTTGCGTCCAAGAAGCAAGTAGCAATTATTTGATACTTTTGGTGTGAGAGCTCCTTAAAGCAACACTTGGTTCCTTTCGGGAAGAGCAATGTAGGCAACTAGCAATGCATAACATTGTAGAAAGGTTAGCAACTTCGATCGTTTTAATTACTACTCCTTGAAAAGAAAGTGTTCCCAAATAAACATAAAAGTGATAATCATAGTTATGCTTTAGACCACACACACACACAAACAATAATAAATAGTTTGATATGCGGTATCCACATGGTTTTTGCAATACCGCTCAAGACCAAAGAATAAGTAAGACAAAATATACATTGTATACAAGAAGTAGAAAAACTATACAAAAATATAATATTGTGCCACGATACAGATGAGTGCAGTGAATGACAGTACTTATGTTGCAGTATGTTGCGCTGGCTGCTAGGTAGTAGAAGCCAGCTACAACAATACTACTACTATCAATGGTGAAAAACTTGAAATATTCTGTGAAATACACACTACCATTAAGAACCACCTCAATCAAAAATCCCCGAAATGACCGGAAATGGCTCTTGGAGACTTAGCTATCCATTAATCACCTCAACTGATGAAATTTTGACCCACGCTTAAACTCTAAAACTAGGCTTGTTCGGTGAAAGCTTTTATTTCACAGTATCTATTGTCAATGTTTCTGAATGTTCAGTGTCTATTAAAATTCAAGTTTTAATTGTAAATCCGTTTTATCCACAGGTAGACTAATCGGGACTAAAACTATAGTTTAAAGTTGCATTCGAAGCACCATGTTCCTCCGCCGGGTATAGAACAATATACGCCTTGGCTACAAGGCGACAACGTTACCACTGCGCCATCGTGGAGGTCCAGTCTCTATTTGAGAGTGAATGAATTTGCCTTTTAAATCCACTTTATGAACACATAGGCTAATCTGGACTGGACCTATAGTTTAAAGTGGGTTCTGAACCAGTATGTGCCTACACAGAGTATCGAACCCGGGACCTCTCGGTTACTTTACCACTACGCCATCGAAGAAGGTAGAGAGAGACAGTGAATGTTTTCCATTGTTACGATGTACGTTGTTGGCGTATGGTATGAGTTTGTATCTATTGTTGTACGAGGTACAGACGAGAAGAGACGGAAAGAACAACTTTCTGATTCGTATTGTACTAAATTGTAACAAACACACTAAAGTTTTGCTGTTTAGATAATGTTCAAAAGCTTGAGATAGTAGAAGAGCAGAGAAATGTAATTAAT
Organism: Lepisma saccharinum; assembly: GCF_977018435.1. Taxonomy (NCBI): domain Eukaryota; kingdom Metazoa; phylum Arthropoda; class Insecta; order Zygentoma; family Lepismatidae; genus Lepisma; species Lepisma saccharinum. The sequence goes on from NC_139230.1 coordinate 8,941,308, forward strand.
TTGTCCAACTTTTACTTTCTGTGACGGTTTCATCAACCCATCTCCAACTGCGCCGATGCCAGAGCCATCTACGTTGACATGGAAGTTGCTACATGTTGGGTAAAGAACTGGGAGTGGCGCAAAAAGTCAGGGAACCGTACAGGACATCCGACTGGGGGAAAGGGGGAGGGGATTCAATTGACTAGAAACGAGGTGTTTGTAACGAAATAAAACGCCAAGGACAATAAATCTACACGTTGGTTCGCTGGACAGCCAGCAGCGAGCCTATCAAAGCGGCTTCCTCTTTTACGTCACAATTTGACCATTGTTGATGGCACACGCGAGTAGGATGCTGGGACATGAGCGCCATTCTATTATTATTGGTGGCTTGAACTGACTGCTAGACCACGTATTCTATTATATTGTAGCTGTGTTTGTTCTAGTATATGGGTTTTTTGTTGTGTGTGTGCGTGCATGTGGAATTTCCGAATACTGAGGACGTACTGGAAGGTACACAGTTTATCGTCGTAGCCTTGTTACTTAAAAAAAGTAACATGCTAACTTAAGTACTTTTTTCAGGTGATCAAAATGAGAAGAAAACACTATCTTCCAAGCATGGTCCAAGCAATCACAGTTCTCACTGTACTGAAAATGTTAACAGATGGTAAGTACCAAATTTTACTATGCTACTTTCATTGCTTTCTAAGCTTTGAGATGTTCAAAACAATGGCAGCTTGGCTACTCGTTTTCACAGCTTCTTACTTGCACTTACTATTGTAGATGTTTTTATAAAATGTACAGCACGATTTGATAAATAACATGTTGCAATTCTAAACGTGAAAATATTACCATTTTAAATTTTAAATTATTTAATGATACTCATGTTTGAGAGGAATCGATGGAACATAATAACTATATGATCGCATGATGCTCCATTGATGCCTTCCTAATTTCATTTCCATTTTCTAGTCCGTTCCACAGTTTTAAAATACTCATATTTTACTCAGTTATATAAAATGATTAAATGTTTATATGCACAATCTTAGTGTACTTTGATCTTATATATATTTCGTGGAAAGATCAATGAAGCAATTACTATATATGTTTTCTTTTGTTAACTAGCATCATTTGTAAACTTGTGGTTTATGAAAGTTAACTATTAGTTATATCCATGAAGATCCTCACTGCGCAGGAGTTAAATTGCGATGGTACGAATACAAAAGCTATGGTTCTAATTCTCGGTATATTTCTCGTTTTGTTATGTGCTTATTATTTACAATGTGTTTTTCGGAATTGTGTACTGTTCAATCATTTTGGGTTATATTCCGGGTTCGATTCCTGCTGGAAGCATATGACGTATTACACAGTGTTACTTTGAACTCTGTTCCAGTCTAGATTAGTCTATCTGAGCATGAAATTGTGACAAAACAAACCTTAGCGCCTAATCATATCTATTGTAAATATGACTCGCAGTGCATCACCTTTTGCTCTTTTGACAATAATGGTTCGGAAATGGTTCGTGCTTAGGAAATTCATAAGGAATTTCCGTAAGAAGGGGATGTTGTGACTTCTTGGTTTGATTGATTAATTTAGTTTTTTACTTCGCGTTTTGTGCCTCTTGGCTAATTTGCGAAGATGGGGATGAGTGATGAAATGATGAAATTGATGAATGGACATTCACAAACAACCAAGCCCGACCGGGATTCGAACCCGGGACCCTGTGCTAACCGCTCGGCCACTGGGTCGGGCTTCTTGGCTATCATTGGTTAACAATCAGTGTTTATTTGTTAAAAGGTTTTTACCATCGTTTCGTGCATACATTTTATTTAGAAAATGTAAAGGTTGGTGTGTTTATAACTTCCCGATTTGCGGACACGCTGTAGATGCTTGATTCTCTTCTACTGTCATTCATTATTCAATACTGCAACTTGAAACAACGTAGACCTCCGAAAATATGAAAACCGTAAATATTTAACATCCCATACTAATTTCAATTAACAAAACAACCCGTTGAATCCTTGTCGAGTCGTAGTTACTGCACGTCATCTCAAGTTTCTAATTATTTATTAGTTAGTTCGTGGACGTAACTCGGAACTTAACTTGAGGGGGTGGGGGGCAGGTACGAAATTCAAGCTTAACTTTTGGGGAGGACTGAGTCGGAAAGTTTTTCATCCCTTAAAAATGGTGTCCAAGATTATTTGCTAAATAACTGTTACATTTGCTAAATCACAAATATTAATATTTATTACTGAGCTCATCAGTTCTCAGGATGCCAACAAAAGTATCATTGACTTGTAAATTTTAACAAACCTGAAAATTTGGAGGGGCAAATACCCCCTTTGCCCCGTTAAGTTACGCCTATGAGTTCGTTACTGCCATGAAAATAGACGGAGGCTAGAGTTCACACGTTCTTGATCAAAAACACTTCGTGCACAGATAGGCCAGTTGGAATTGAACCTACAGTTTAAAGTGGAATCCGAACAACTATGTAACTTCACCGGGGATCGAACCGGGAATCCCTAGATTACAAGGCAGCGGCGTAAGAACTACGCCTCCGGGAATGTCTTCATTCTTGATCACGAGTGTATGTGAAGGAACCCTTGTTCGTGTACCTTACATGCCCCAAATACTCATCTGATGAGATTGGACTAATGGCTAATAAAATTGGACCAAGATCAAGTAATTTAATAAAGACAAAGATGCACAGACAACAGACAGGGTAATAAGAGCAGTAACTACAGTTGAATATGTGCCGTTACTCGACAGAAAACCCGAAACTTTTTTATTGTAAGGGCAGAAGATGCTAATCCAAATGTTTCAGTTCCCTTATGCCGCCTTATTTTCGTTCTTACAAACTCCACAAGTGACATGGGGGTTTTTGTGCTGTTTTTATTATTTCGTTTCTAATTTTGTTTTAATTTTAATCACTTGATGAAAGTTTCAACCAGTGTGACGATTATTTTCTAAAAACATTTCTAAGAAACATATAATGGATTAGTCGATTCGTCATTTAGTGAAAGCCCAAGAACTTCTGGTTTAATTACCGGAAAGTTTCCAACCTTGACGATATCTCGACTTGAGTATGTTACATAAGAGGGCGCCGCCACACGACAGTTTTCAACCCTTCAAATAAAGAACACTTTATTGTCACTTCCTGGGCATGGTTCGTGGTTTACGGTCTTCCCCAGCAAGGAAATTCCAAGCAATTAGTTGTCCTGAAGGAAGCTCAACAACCTTGAACTTCACAACGCAAGGCTGTTCAGATCAAGAAACTGCTAGAGCTTGAAATAGAGGTCTCATGTCTGTATTATACAGTTTGAATTCTTTAGTAATTACTGATCCGTCTTGATGCTTATGACTTTATGAACTTTAAAATGTATATTTCTTCTCAAATTTCATCTTGGGGTCGAGTTTTGTTATCCGTTGGGGCGTGCTTCCAAACCAGAGGGACTGTGATCGAATGTCGTGTATGGCACGGATGGTTGCGTTTATTCAATTTACAATGTAACCATTAAATATTCCCACTATCACGGTTAAACTAATGGTAGAAGTATGCAATATAAAATACGTGAGTAGAGTTGGGGGTTAAGTAAGCTTTCAAATCTCTGTGGAGTAGTGGTTAGAAGAGTGCAACTTGTTGGTACGAATTATCCGTTTCCAACATAGAGTTGAATGTCACAAGTTTGTCAAAAGTACACTTTATGCTAAGTTAGGCTAATCGGGATTGGACCTTCACTTTAAATTGTTATTTGATTGATTGATTGATTTGGTGTTTTAAGTCCATTTTATGCACAGTAAGGTTAATCGGGACTGGCCATACAGTTTAAAGTGGAATCCGAACCACTATGTGCCTCCACCGGGTATCGAATCTGGGACCCCTTGATTACAAGGCGGCGACGGGGAGGACTCATTTTAAATTATTATCCGAACCACTGTAAATAGGCCTCCACAGGGGATCGAACACGGGGATCTTTTATAGATGAAGGCGTTAAATTAATTAAATTATAAAACTTAAAGCTCTAATGCGAGAAGCTCGTACAACGTTATACTAAAATATTATAGTGCAGTAAGATTTAACATATGCTTCTAATACGAGTGTAGATATTTAAAATGTACCTCTCTGCATTATTCTAAATTACCAGTATCTGTCATTCATATTTATTTCTATGAGCAAATAACATAATCAAACACATGCATACACACACAAACACCACATACACCATCACACACACGCTTGTACGAAATTATGACAGGACCGTTATTTAGGTTGTCTGGCGGTTAGGAGTAAAATTATAGGTAATTCGAATTTTCTATGATTTCTTATGCTGCAAATCGTTTGACAAATTTTGACTTTGATTCTTCATTAATTTGAAAGAAAATATGGAATTTCTTATCTGTCGATTGTGACAGTTAACAATAGTCACTGGTAAGTGGATAAAATTGTCTTTAAATACAAAATGTCAATCCTGTTCAGGTTTTGGGATGTATCAAATCGCGGATTATTCTCGTTGGTGCAGAGAAAAATCTGTCCTTCTGTCCTACATGTACGTACTGTATGACATGGCCTTGGTTACGAAACAACATATCCTCTCGTCCTTTTTTAGTGCACAAGGAAAATATTCAGTTTTTTTACGATTGTGAAATACGCTTTTTTCAATGGAAATGTTTCCTGCAGAAAAAAGCACATTCTCTGAGCAATGGAATTTTTATTGAATCAATATACTCCCCGATATTTCAAGCAAAAATAAATTACCAGGGCTCTTAAAATGCATGTAAAACTTTTACAAATCAGCGTGTCGAGTGCCAATAATCGTTGAAAGTACAATTTGACCTGAAAACGAGTCAGCTCTCAAAAGGGTGAGCTATTTTACCCACGCAGTGGACCCAATTTCAATTCACAGCGGCTGCTGTGGGTATTTCCCATGGTTGCCAACTTTTTGTTGCTTCAACGCACATTGGGCCTTACTCAAATGGCGCGGGTGGCATATTTAATTGATAAAATCGATTTAAGCGTTGTGATGGTCATATGATCTGCACCATCGCCGGAAAACGAGAATATGCAAACATTCGAATTTCTAAGGGGCTCCCCGATGGCGTAGTGGTAACTAGGGAACGGAACTTTATGTGCTAAAAAACACAGAAATATTTATTTTTTATGTGTCATAAATGTTGAAAATATGTGATAAAAACAGGAAAATATGTGACAAAAATAAAAACATTTGGTAACAAAAACAAACTATAACATGCATTTTAAACACCTGAAATTAGTTTCTAAATGATTACCTCTTAGCGAGCAATTTTTTGGAAGAGTTGCAGTGGATCACCATAGTTTTTTCCAAATTCTCCATTGTAAATCTGTGACGATTATCTCTGAAAAGCATCTTATATTGTGAGAAAGATCGCTCCACGTCACAAGAAACAATTCTTGCATATTTGAATCACGAAATGTCACTAACGCTTAAGTTTTCCAAAGCTTCCTCTTCCTCTACTTCACTTTCCAAAACACATGCAATTTGGCACAAAGTTTGAAAACCTTGTTTTTTCCCAAAAAATTCTGTACATTTAGACACTTAGATCCAGTGAGTTCTTGCAGTTTCGATTCTACTATACGGACTTTAACAATGGAAGCTGCCAAAGTGTTCGCGGACGATTCAAGCTTTCATATGGAATTAGAGAGAATGGACAGGTTTGTTGAGATGTATGCCAATTCGACTTTTACGGAGGGCTCCATCAACAGTTCTTGCAGAATTCTTCTTTGTCGAGATCATTTACAACAGATACAATTTTTTCAAACTTCTGGGCATAACATCTGCATCCAACCAAGTGCCCCATCGCGTAACTTCAGGTGTAGGGGGAAGGGGAACCTCAGGACATTTTTGTTTAAAATTGTCTATTCTTCTAGCCAACTTGATAAAAACTTTCTTGCCATTTGAAACCAGTTTATCGACATTGGGATAAAGAGCTCTTATCTTTTCACATATTCTATGCAACGCATGGGCCACACATTTAACGTGCACCATTTTGGGGTAGCTAACGGCAAGGCCTACTGCAGCTTTTTTCATGTAAGCTGCAGCATCTGTCACGAGGAGAAGAACATTGTCAAATGTTATGCCTTCCGGCCACAATAGCTGCATTGCTTCATTAAAAAGCCTTGCTATCATTACGTGTAGCCAGCCCCAGCTACTACTTACAGCTATTTTCTCCCAATAGGATCGTAGGCGAGGTGCCAGAAGTCTGCCAGCGAGGGTGTTCAAAGACAAAACAAACCTAGCACTCTCGATATGAAAGAGGTGCAGAGTAGCCTATAAACATTTTTCCTTCGAGGATTTCGAGGTGGATGAAGTCAATGAGCGATTTTATGTATTTAAAATGAAAATTCGCAAAATATGTATTTACATACGGAAAACTGGATAATATGTGTTTTTATGTAAAATAAAATTTGCTGTGTTGACATATAAGGCTATAATCAGAATTTTGGCAAAAATGAGGGTCTGTATCTTATCGCAGAAAAAACATTTAATTACCTAAAGTTCCTTTCCCTAGTGGTAACACTCTCCTCGCTTTGTAATCAAGTGATCCCTGGTTCGATCTCACTTGAAACTGTAGGTCCATCCAGTTTCGTTTAGTCTATCTGAACTTAAAGTGGACTTAATACAAGCCTTGGCAATCATTTGACAAATATATTGACAAATATATACATGAAAAATAGAAAAATATTAATGGAAAGTCATTATTCGTATACTTCTACATTCTAAAATATTGGTATGGTTCAACTTTAGATTTTTTCATTTGCTTTTGTTTCTGAAGAGATATTTTACAATGGCGTGGAATCTTTACATCTTATAGTTCCCTAATATTAGATAAACTTATTATTAATATTATTGAATGATCAAGATCCATTATTATTAAGATTCCATTTGTGATTTACACAATTTGTCTATTTACTGCTAAGTGATATCCCTCCAAGTAATTTGTTTTTAGGTTAGTCGGAATATTGAAAAGGAGAGAATAATACGAACAAAATGAGTAAAATATTTGTAAACTGGATGCCAATAAAATTGAGCTGTGCTGGTTCAGTCTGAGTAACGCAAAGGTCTGAAATTTTGAGGTAATAGGAGGGGAGTTGAGAGCTAGTATAGTAGCATGGTGTTGATCACACACCTTCATCTACGATCAACCCCTAGTCGCCCCGTAATCAAAGGGTCCCGGGTTCTATATCCGGTGGAGGCGCATAGTGGTTCGGATACCACTTTAAACTGCAGGTCCAGACCCGATTAGCCTATCTGAGAGCATAGCGGTCTTGATAAAAACGACCATGGTCGAGAATATTTGCAACCTTATCTGTCCTCACAACGTCCCTATTTTCAAGGGATATCTTGATTTGGATGCTCAAGAGCCTCTCCTATGGAGTAGTGGAACGTAGTATAGTGGTTCGGATCCCACTTTTAACTGTAGGTCCAGTCCCGATTAGCCCATCTGAGCATAAAGTGGACATAAAACAAAGTTTGCCAAACTTTGACTTCTTCATTGGGTGGCAGTTGTCGTGGTTTCCCTAAAAATGCCTAACAAAAGATAACTTATCAAGTTCTTACTGACTGTATACGTAACCACAGCCAAAATTGTATGCTATGAAATTAATTTTTAACATGCCATGTAAGTGTGTTACGTACCACGTAACGGTGTGAGGTGTGTGTAATTTACCCAGTGCTAACGCGTGGGCGTTCGTGTGTAAGTGAGTATGTCATAATGTTTAAGCAAAAAATACTCATCAACTCTAAATGGATGCATGAACATGGGACAGACAGTCATCAATGACTTGACAACCTTACTTAGCAGAGCACATGAAATACTCATCAACAAGATTAGGAAGATGATGAACATAATGGTAGCACGTTTTCCTGCAGAACCAGATAATATTGTTTTTATTTTGATATGTTGAAAGTTTTTAGTTCATTGGTCAGTTTTCAGCACTTTGATTCAGTCACTTACTCCAATGTCTCGAGGTTTATTTACTTCCTTTTGCACCTTCACGGTGACGACCTCCGTGGCAGAGTGGTTTGCACAGCGCGCTACGACGCCAGGGATCCTGGGTTCGAATCCTGGTCTGGGCATGGGTGTTCTTTGTTAGTGTTCCTTTATCACTTTCATCATATCATTTCCCGATTAGCCTAAAAATCGAAATAAAATCAATCAAGTCAACCCTTCACGGTGGTTTCGTGCATGTGAGCCACATTTGCTTCCTCCACAATCCTGTATCTTGAATTTGTTTGTATGGTCAAACTGGTAGGCAAAGGAATTTTTATTTGCCTGCCTCCTTCTCGCACCTGGTGCCGTCTCTGTAGATGTCCTGTTGCTTTGGGCAGTCGATCTACGATATCGCCACAGAAGGATGAGGGTTTAGTCTTGGCTGATAAATTAATCTAATCATCACCCATCCTTATTAGCCAAAGGTGGCAGAAGAGTGATATAAAAAAGAAAAAGACCAATACAAGACGTTTGCACTGAATTTGATAGTTCTGGCGAAAGAACAACGGTGGCTATCCTTAAACGAGACATCCTGCAAAGTTTGTTTTAAGTTCACTTTATACTCAGATAGGGTAATGAGGACTGGCCCTACAGTTTATATAGTAGTATCCGAAGGACTGTGATATGTGCCCCACAGGGAATCGAACCAGGAACCCGTTGATCAAAGGCCCCAGTACACCATTGGGGAGGTCCTCAGACAGTTACTAACTTCATCAACTGTAGTATAAAGATAGACACCTTACAACAAAGGCAGGGATTTATATAGAATTTTCTATTGGGGGGGTAAAGTCATTTTTAGGGATATAAGGAATGGTCCTTTGTGAAAAATTTACGGGTGTTGGGTTAAATTGGGAGAGTTTGAGGGGTGTGTGGATAAATTGTCACTAGGTGTTTGGACAATACCCCTCAATTTTATTGCAATAGTCCAGCGGTTCTCACACTTTTTCCTCGTTGTACCCTTTAGTCGTAACTAAACGTCTAATGTACCCCCACCATAGGTTTTCTTCGAATAGTGGGTTTGGGGTAATTTTTTTGGCTGCCTGATTGGTGGAGCGTATTTTGATATGTTGGAGGTGTGTATCTGCAATAGACCAAAATGACATTCGGGCTGTATATGGAAAGATGGTAAACCAATAAACATTAGAATTCTACGTTAATAATTCCATTGCGTCTTGCTATGTTCCTACGTTTACAATCTTTATGATTAGTTACAAAAATAAAAATGTGAAACACATGTATACTAAGAAGTATGTAAAAAAAACTTTCATTTTCATACTTTCCAGGGTTATTGAAGAAAAAGTAAAGGACGAAAATATGTTTGTAAACAAACTGTCAAGAACAATTTTGGAGATTTTATTGTAAATCCTCAGAGTTTCTAGTGAGAAGGATGTGCCTGCATAGCCTGACACAGTTTCTTGATGTCTGGTTATGCACTTGAAACTTTCAAGCGGAGATTCGGCTCCAAATGTAGTGTATTATAGATTTCGAACGAGTATTTAATTTCAAAACATAAGAGTGTCAGTGACAAAATCAGCCTTACTTTCCTGTTGAGTGTTGAAGTCGGCTCCACACACTTGCAGCAAAAATGTTGCCGTGTGGGTGGGCACTCTCGAACATTTCTCTTCCGACCTGATCGCGTATCCCCTTCAAGTAGTTAATGTACCCCTGGGGGTACGCGTACCGCAGTTTGAGAACCACTGCCCTAGTCGGTAAGGTCCCTAGCATCTACATGGAACAAAGGCAAAGGAGAAGCGAATATAAACAATCCAATAATTTGCGGCAACTGTCAAAGTGAATCAGAATGGCAACATGCGTTAGTGTCGGCCCTTTAGGTGCTGCAGTAGCGGACCTCATAGTAAACAAAGCAGGGGAAGAGTTCATGCAGAAACCGTTTTAGAATTTCTGGATCAGGTGTTATGCTATTGAAAGCTGGCTGGTAATCTAACTGTAGCTTTTGAAGCGTCGCGAATACAAGGGTGCTACGTGTTAGGGTCGGTGACCAGCGGGGCTTCATCTTAACACGCGGGGAATGGCGGCGCATTGTGCGACCATATATCTCTGTACGGTGTGGAAGGTCAACGCTTTCCGGAAAACGATTACCCATGATTCCTGTCATTTAATTTGTTGGGGGAGGGGGTTAGTTATTGGCCATTGCTTCCTTGTACACAAAAGTTATGATTCAGCCTCCTGTTGCATATTTACTCGTGCGTGACGTCAACCCAGCCTAGCCACGCAAGGCACAGCGATTCTTTCGCAAATGTGGTGAATTTGTAATGATATTGGCGGCAATCAAAGCGTTGCTTTTGGCTGGGAATAAAAAGCCAACAGTGTAATTGACACGTTAGAGGCGACACTTCCGTGATCATTTGCATACAACGTAGAATTAAAATCAACCGTTGAGAGAATGCTTCCTTAACTGCGTATACATTTCCGTGGGAATGCATAAAAGCTATTACTATGCATATGAGTGGTGTTGCACCGGAAATGGTAAAGATGTAAAGATGGGAACGTTGCCGGAGAGCAATGTTGCATGGAGAGACGCACTGGATGGATCTCGCCACCGAAGTTCCCGGGTTCGATTGATTGATTGATTTAGTTTATTTTACTTCGCGTTTTGTGCCTCTTGGCTGATTTGCGAAGATGGGGATGAGTGATGAAATTATGAAATTGATGATCATTCACAAACAACCAAGCTGGATTCAAACCAGGGACCCTTGGCGTCGCAGCGCGATGTGCTAACCACTCGGCCACAAGGTTTGGCGTTCCCGGGTTCGAGTTTCGGCCTGGGCATTTTTTGTGTGTCCCTTTGTCAATTTTATTTAATCGTCACTCATCCTCATCTTCGCGATTAGCCAAAAGTGGAAGAAATAAATTCGACGCACAATCACATCCAATCTCCTTAACGGAGTGGTTAGCACAGCGCGCTACGACGCCAGGCTTCTTGGGTTCGAATCCCGGAGTGGGCATGGGTGTTCTTTGATTTTCCCTTCATCAATTTCACCATATCATCACTCACGCTCATCTTTACGATTAGCCAAAAGTGGCAGAAAAGCGAAGTAAAATAAACCAAATCAATCAATCAAGCAAGCAAAATAACAAAAAGAAACTCATAATAATAAATTAATAATAAAAATGCCGTAAAATGGAACATTCCCAGAGGAGGAGTCCTATTATTTAAAAACGTAAGATTTATCAGTGCGCTAGCTATCCCAACTATAGGTTCATGTGAGGTTGATAGTGCATGGGATTTGTGCGATCAGTAGTATTTGAATTGACAGAGGGAATTCAGGCACTTTTATCCTCTAGATTTTGTTCCTCTGGCTGTACACTCTATTCTTTATTTCTATCTTTTTGGGTTATTGTACGTCACTTTCTATCTCTTGTGTTACGATGAGGATGAATGATGAACTGATTAAATGAATGAAAGGGTTCGAACCTGCTTTCTCTGACTTCATAGCGACCACGGAGATCATCGCTGTATTTCTAAGTTCGCTTCCAACCGTAGGATATAATTTCCTATCGTAGTTATAGTATTGTTATCAATATTTTTTTAACTTGAAATTGATTTGAAGGTGTTAAGTGCTAATTGCGCTACTGGTGTATCAAATCTGTGTAAAATGGATGGGAATCCAGGTGCTACAAATCACAAAAGTACAATTATTACGGCATACCTAGAAGTATCAGTACATTAGCATTTCTGATACAATGACAATGTACCTAAATGTGATGCATGTGCTTAAAACCGTTTCCGATTTTTAAAATCAATCTACAAATACTTTTAGCCATCAGCGTTACTTTCTACGTACAGTCACCGGCAATAAAAATGGGACACCTAGATCCTGAAACACTTTCTTCCCTGCATGTGTGTTGCCTAACTCTACGGCGGTGGTAGAAGTTGCCATTAAAAGTTTGGTATTAAAACCCACTTATCACTAGGTGTCTCATTTGTATTGCCGGGGACTGTACAACACACCATCACGAACAAATCGGAAACAATATATTTTTATTCAATATGTACAGTCACGGACAATTCTGGGTTGTAACATTCCCATTAAGTTTCAATGGAATCATTACAAACCAGAAGTGTCCGTGACTGTACGTACAAATGACTTTTACAAACAAAATTGCAATACAAGCGCAGCAAGATTTTTTCGGTTTCATTTGCAAACTGACAATAATATTATTTTAATAGGGCACCTAAACTTTCACGGGGAACAGCAATGTTTATTCTTTTCCAACTTTATTTTTCTGTTTTTTTTCTCGTTCAGCGTTCCCTTTGCCTCGCGAACCCCCTCCCTCACCCCTTTATCCGAGGTAAGGTACTCGAGTTACGCACTCAGAAGTCAGATCATCTAAGTATAAATCCAGGGAGGGCAACATATAGACCGGACCTGGTCGACCCGCCGTATGCATGGAAGAGCGCTCTCGTATGCACGTGTGGACTGCAGAGAGAGCAGCGGTACTGTAGCGTTGTAAGGGGTGGAAAGGAGTGAGTGAGCCAGGCAGAAGGCTTCGTCGGTCGCGTTCATTCAGTGTGAAAAGTCTCGTCATCTGATTCGTGAGTAAGAGTGCACTGTGGCATTGTGATTATGGCAGAAGAAACTGTAAGAGGAGGGCGCACTTCCCAGCAGTATTTTTACTTCTCAACGCAAGCAATTCGCTCACACCTGTTCTGATGCTTACTGACCTTGAGGTGAAGTGTGCAGGTGGGGAGCTCCCACTGTACGGAGCGCTCGCTTCCACAAGTGCAAGCGAGCAGCTCAAGCCTGATATAAACATATTAGAGGCCACCTTCTGCGCTTCTCGGTTTTTTATATATAAAATACAACTATTAACATACTCGTACAGTATAATCATGTCATTATTGCCATACACAATATTCTGTAACAGTTTTTGAACTTCTGAACTCTGTCCTACCCCGGCGCTCATTCTAAATTTTTGGCGAACAGTTCAAAAGAGTGATACTTTGAATTTGAGTTATGTTCTGAGCCCACTTTTAATCGGGACTGGGCCTACATTAAAGTGGCATCCGAACCATCCCGTTCCTCTCCGCAGAGTATCGAACTCTAGGTGCTCGATTACAAGGCGACGACGTTACCACTAGTTCATCGGGGAACAAGGGGGGTAGAGGGGATGTCTTGCGTACATTTTTCTAGCATTTGAGTCTACATGCTTTCCATTTCAAACACTTACAGGAACTGCAAACCTAGCAGTCATGAAACAGATGCGATGAAAAAATAAGTCTCTCTCTCTCTCTGTAAACTAGTGAATCTCAACTTTCGTAAGACCGCTTTCCCCCCTTAAATTATATTTTAAAAAAGTCGAGGCCCTGATCCACAAAATACCTTACTAATTTTTAACTTATGCATTAATTAATACAGTACCCCTGAAACTAAATATGAATAAATAAAGTCGAGTGGTTAGCACATCGCGCTGCGACGCCAGGGGTCCCGGGTTCGAATCCCGGTCGGGCTTGGTTGTTTGTGAATGTCCATTCATCAATTTCATCACTCATCCCCATTTTCGCAAATTAGCCAAGAGGCACAAAACGCGAAGTAAAATGAACTAAATCAATCAATCAATCAATGAATAAATAAATTATAGAATAATCATAAATAGTTTGATTGTATCTGAGTATGTTGACAAATATGCGTAAAATTAGGTTCAATGTAGTTGTCAACCACTGAATCCAGTGATATCTTGTTTCCTCACGCCAACACCATTAAATGAACTTGGCAGTTGCTGATTTTGATTACCAAAAGTTCCCAATTAATATTAATTAAGAAATTTATATTATTATATTCGGAAAACTCGTAACTATATTAATTTTAATCTTGGTCGAAGAAAATAATGTTTCAAGAGGACCTCTATTGGCCTGATACAATTTATGCCGCCGGACCGCGGCTCGAGGGTGAGATACACGGCTGTAGACATTAATAGCGACCTTCAGCCGGAGTGGAAGGAAGGCGAGTTGTTTACACTTTCTGAAAAGGAAAACACTCGGCTCAGGAACGGTTAATAACCCTGCTGACCTCTGTTCTTGGGGGGGGGGGGGGAGAAGGCGTTCACATGTGAAGTTAGGCGTCTCTCTGCTACTGACAGAAACGTTTGATGTTTTGCTAACTGCAAGGAGCACAAGAGAGCACGTCGCCAGAACTGAACAGTGTTGCCAGGTGAAATGAAATTTTACTCACTGTAAGGAAACTGCAGTAAAATGTGAAGTGAGAAAGGAAAAGCAAAATTATATATTTTTGAAAAAGTCGAAATACAAATAGTGTTTATTTTACAACTAAATGTCACAAAACTTATCACTGGTGACGCATTGGTTGCAAGGCTGTGCACAGGACCTTTTATCGACTGAGTGACAGTGGCGTCGCCAGATTTGTTTGGGGGGTAGGGCTCAAAGAGTGCATAAAATATCTTTAGGTGGGCTCTGGTTTGGTGGTCATGGTCAGGACCGGCGCTGGGAATTTTTCAAGGTGGAGCGACGACGTTCGTGAACGTTGTGGTGTCTGGAACATTCTTCTTCATGGCTCAAATTCATACTTATAACGCAATTATTACAAATATTTTGTAAGCAAGTTTTATTAATGTTAAAAATTCGGCACGTAAATTTCCCGTATTTTGTAAAAAAAAAATGAATATTATAAAAATAAAGCGAAATAAGTTTTCATCGGTTAAAGAAAAGCTTTTCTAGGCTTTTACAAGACAAACGAGCCGGCCCCCGTGCCGGAGTGGTTAGCTACGAAGCCAGCGGTCCCGCATTAGAATCCCGGCCTGGGCATGGATATTTGTGAGTGTCCATTATTCAAATTTCATCATATCATCACTCATCCCCAAAATTGGCACAAAAAATAAACCAAATCAATAAAATGAAACAATAAAACAAGACAAACGAAGCTTGGAAACGTAAAAATGGAAAAAAATTATATTCAACTGATAACATTCAGAAAAGATTTAATTTGCAGAGATTCATTTAGTCACAGTTACCGGAATAATGAAAATAATTCTAGAATAACAATTTTGATCAAATTTATTCAATAATTTTATCCTGTTTTTGTAGGTTTACTCATTATTTTTACACGTGTTAAAAGTTTAATGTGATCATTTTGGCGCACGTAATCATTTTTTGCACGTTGATGAAAGGAAACCAACCTAATGGAGAATCTAGAAACGTTCTTCACTTTTGAAACTGAGTTATGTTAGTCAATTGTTAAGGCCACTTTGTGTGCTTTAACTATAATTATTAACCAGTTTGTTACTTACCGTTATCTAAATATTATATATCATGTATTCATTCTATTTGGGTAGGCAGACGGGTGGCCTGAGACTATTTCAAGGTGGGCTACAGCCCAACCTCGCCCACCCAGTGGCGACGCCGCTGCTGAGTGACAAGGTAGATATCTTTTCCCCTATAAATGTACCATCGTGCACCTCTCCTGCCCCATTTTCAGACACCCGACTGTATATACTGTAGAGCGAGTCTGTATGAATCTAAACGTATTGCTAGATCGATTGATTTGGCTTATTTTACTTCGCTTCTCTGCTACTATTGGCTAACCGCGAAAATGAGGATGAGAGATGAGTTTGAGTTTGCCTTTAAGTCCAGTTTATGCACAGAGAGTATAATCGGGACTGGGCCTGCAGTTTGTGGGATCTGAACCGCCACGTGCTTCCAACGGGTATCGAACTCGGGACCCCTTGATTACAAGGCGACGACGTTACCACTAGAGACTAGAGGATGAGAGATGATTGGATGAAACTGATGAAGGAACACTCACAAAGAAAACCCATGCTAAGGCTAGAATTCGAACCCGGTACTTCTGGCGTCGCAGCACGCTGTGCTAACCACTCCGCCACAGAGGTCGACTAAACATATTGCTTTGTATATCAGCCATATATAGGGCATGTATGTGATATATTGCATATATATGTCAATACGATTTCATGAAATGCATTGGGCGGCTATGGAGAGGTGATATTGTGAACGAATGTGATGGGCCCCCTTACTTTGGATTGATTGATTTGGTTTATCTTACTTCGCATTTTTGTCACTTTTGGTTAATCGCGAAGATGAGGATGAGTGATGATATGATGAAACTGATGAAGGGACACAAAAAGAACATCTATGCTCAGGCCGGAATTCGAACCTGGGACCTTTGGCGTCGTAGCATCGTGTGCTAAGGTCCCTTAGTTTTAAATAGTAAAAGGAACGCTAGTAACATATGGTAATATGAAACAATTGTTATAGTAAATGTCTTAATTTCTCTTGGTACTACGGTTTTTGAATGGGTGTGCAAAAACTGAATTACAATTTCAACCGGTCTACCTTCATAACAGGCTTTATGCAAGATTTCCGCCGGTATGCCATGATTTCTTATAATAAGTAAATATTGACCAATTTATTACGTGGTAGTTTCGTTTTCGGGCTCCCGCGTAGCCAAATGCATAGTGCACTCGCCTCTGGTAGCAGCCGTCCCCGGTTCGAGTCCCGGTGGGAGCCTCAGAAATGTCGGTTGACCCAGAATAATGAGGACAATTGATTGATCGATTGATTGAATAGGTGTTTTAAGTGCACTTTATGCACAGATAGGCTAATCGGGACTGGACCTACAGTTTAAAGTGGGATCCGAACCACTATGTGCCTCCACCAGGAATCGAATCCGGGACCCTTGATTACAAGGCGAAGACGCTACCACCGCGCCATCGGAGAAGCCATGAGGACAATTTGGGAAATACTTGAATGGGAGGTGACTCGATGGACTGCCCTTACGTCACCCAATGGAAGAACTGCTTGACATTTTTTTGGCCGTTCGCCCTCCCCACTGGAAAATGAATCTCAGTCTAAAACTACATATTTCGCACACATAATTTACCGACACAGAAATTACTAATAATACTAGTACAGATCGCCACAGGCACTGTCGTACGCAGATGGGATGATGGGGCTACAGCCTCTCCCGACATTTTCAGAAATTAAAAAATAAAATAAAATGAAAGCAATAAAGAACTTGGGAGAAACCAAGGAGGAAATGCAACCCCGCCTTAAAATAATACCCGATTACAATATTTTGTCTTTGACCAAGGTTAAAAGTGCTAATTATGAAATATTTTATAGCGCATCCTGCCCCCTAGAACGTAGTTATGTAATATCCACATTTACAATTCCAGCCCCCTCGAAAAAAAAATCTGCGTGCGCCAGTGGTCGCACGTACACGAGAACTTCAAACTAAAGCAGTGCTTTGGGAAAAAATGCCTTCCTTGGCATCCGTCTCTGAAAACAAAGCCTGCGGACGCCCATGACCAAACGTCTTTTCCTCATTGACATATGGAAATTTGCAAGTTGCTAACACCGTATTACAACACTTAATGCGTCTGCAAGATACATTTTGTATAGTTTAGAAATAAAAAAAAACTTTTTTGGGGGGTGGGAGCAAAACGTTTACCAGGTAGGCATACAAAGCTTTCTCAGGACAATACCTAATTTTGAATAATGTGAAAAGGGAGTAACATTTATTTCACTTTCCAATGTAAAAAGTACAATGAACTAAATTAATTTTTCATCACTCGTTTTCCCAGTGGGAAGTGCCTCCTTGCCCCATTTTGGATACGTCCTGTTACATGTCGCATGAACTGAAGTCGTACACAAAGATGTGGCTTAGATTTGGTTTGATTTGGTGTTTTAAGTCCACTTTATGCGCAGTAAGGCTAATCGGGACTGGACCTACAGTTTAAAGTGGGATCCGAACCACTTGTGCCTCCACCGGGTATCGAACCCGGGACCCCTTGATTACAAGGCAATGACGCTACCACTGCGCCATGGGGAGGCCCGTGATGTGGCTTAGAATAGTTTTGTATCATCGTTATTAGCTTGGAGAGACAGGAAGGTATAATTAAAAAAAAAAAAAAAAACTGAAAAAAATGCAACGCCATAGAATAGTTTGTAGGAGCAAAATCACTCCACAGCAGAGGGTTCAGAATTCAGATATTGCTTTTCTTTATGTCTGCATAACTCACTAAAGCTTCAGGTATTCATCCGGGTGTTGAGGCACTGTTTCTAATACGTTACGAGATTCATGAACAGTACAATTGAGTCATTTGCGTTCCTGCACTGTAGCTGAGAAAATATGCGTCTCAAAGATAAGGTTCAGCAATGAATAATACAATGGAACAGAAGGAATAACACGGCTTAAGCTTGGATTGATCTAACAGCAGAGTTGCCAACCTGCAAATTTAATGCTGTCCGCCGTTAACAACAAATAATAATTTTCAAAAGGTTTTCCACGTTGCAAATTAAAGTGTGTAACTACCAACACATCCCGATGCACAGTTTGAGTCCATTTATAGGAAGAGGTTGGCTTTTTTAAAAACTTGCATTTGTTTAAATTTCATTCTTTTCATATATCCTTTTTTTCAATTTCAAATTCGTGTTATTAGCGGTACGTAAAGAAGAAATCATACCCTCCCCCTTTTGGCCTAGTATTCCTAAAAAGAGAACGTCAAATCCAGGAAAAGGTGGCAAAATTAAATCTGACTAGTGAAAAAGTATATGTAACCCCCCTTTTCGAAAATCCTGGGCACGCCACTGTTCTGGGTTAGGCAGGAGGGTCTTTGGCACTATTCTTAAAACAGAGACAATTTTTAACAGGATCCAAACTACAATTCAGGCTTTTCCTTACACAGCGGCGTGTATCAAGCAACTGTAAACTACATAATAGGCCTATTGCTTTTATTGTCGTTACTATTATTATAATTTTAACTATATTTTACCTTCAGCTTTCTGAACATATTCATCTTAATTTTTCTTGTCAGCTATAGTACGCGGCTCAAAATTTAATGTGAATCTCATTTTCGATTCATGCCCAATTCACAGACTGTCTGAATTCCTTCCCATTCACCGATTATGACCCCCGGCGGAGTGTGACACGTGCAGTCTTATCGAAACTCTTCCAGATTCACAGATTTCTCCCCTCTCCCCGTCCACAATACGGAGGAAGTACCTTACCACTCCCACCCAAGCACCTTCACGGACTCATTCAATAAACACACACACGAATTGACGTGGTTGTGCGAAGTGAACATTTTGTGTTCCAAGTGAAAGTTGATTGGTTTATGCGATATGGACCCTGGAAGAAATAATGATGGAGGTAACCTAACCTAAAGTGGGGAGGAGAGGGGTGAAATCTATGAATTGGGAAGAGGTTCTGCACGTGTCACACTCCGCCGGGGTGTCATGATCGGTGAATCGGGAAGGAATTCAGGCAGTCTGTGAATTGGGAATCTGTGAACTGGGAAGTCACCTGATTTTCTCTTTAATGTAAAGCCAACCCCCGTGGCGTAATGGTTAGAACACAGGGGTCCCGAGTTCGAATCCCGGCCTGGACATGATTTTCTTTGTGAGTGTCCCTTCATCAATTTCATCATATCATCACTCATCCTCATCTTTGCGATTAGCCAAAAGTGGCATAAAAGCGAAGTAAAATTAACCAAACCAAATCAATCTAATGTAAAGGCACAAAGAAAAAGAAGTTTCCGAAATTGAGGAGTTGAACGAGAGAAGGGCCCAAGCCACAACAAACATGGTGGTGTGAGAAAAGAAAGGAAAATGTTGCCCACTGACACTCCCCACATTCTGATCTTGGTTGTGGAGCCACGCCAAGACGCTATTGTTTTGCGAAAATCTCAATAGATGGCAGGCACATGCATTCCACCATGTAACTCATTTTTCATAGCATTGTGACTTGGCCTCTTCTCTCGTTCAACGCCTCACCTCACCTCAATAATAATAATTATAATTATTATAATATATTGATTGATTGATTTGGTGATTTAAGTCCACTTTATGCACAAAGTAAAGTAAAAAAAAATAAAAAAGTAAAGTGCTCCCCTGTGCTTAGCACCACGCCATGAAGGCGTATAGGGGGTGTGGGGGTAACGCCCCACACTTTCTTGATCCGGTCGTGAGTGGGGGTGATGTGATCAGCATCACGCCCCTGACCGCCTTTACCCCCCAGGGTTTCCCCCAGGTACCCATGTTATTCGACGCTGGGTGGGCGCCGGGACCGCTTCCAACGTTAGAAAAGTTCCCGGATTTGAACCGGCCGGAGATCGAACCCGGGACCTTTAGCATGGTAGTCAGACGCGTTACCGACTGAGCCACCGCGGCCAATGCATAGTAAGACTAATTGGAACTGGACCTACAGTTTAAAGTGGGATCCAAACCACTATGTGCCTACACCGGATATCGAACCTGGGACCCCTTGATTACAAGGCGACGACTCTACCATTGCGCCATCGGGGAGTTCTAATAATAATAATGATAATAATAATAATTATAATAATATATATAATAATAATTATTATTATTACTGTCGACACTTGGACGCTTGTAATTCCTGTCTTTGCTCTCTTAAACTGAAGTAGTAGAACTGATGACCCAGTAGTTCGAAAGAACGTAATTCCTGTTTCATCTCCCACAGGGAATGAAGTGAAAAATATATGGCCCATTTCTTGCTCCTACGTAAGAGCTTTCTCCTATAACATTCTACTCATGGGAAGAATGGGGAAATATTTCCTTATTCCTGGAGAGTCTGGCTCTGCTGACATTTAACATTAATATCATACGTTATATGTTTAACGGTGGTGTAGAGAAGAGACGAAACTTGGTACTGTCTCGGTCTCGTCTCGATTATAAACAAAAAGATTGCAAAATATACGATTAGAAAAAGGAACACGGTCTGTACGATTATGCACCCACTCTCGTGAACTCCCTGTCCCAGTGGCATGTCCAGAATTTTCGAAAGAGGGGTGTTAGTATACTTGTTTTAGTAGTCGGTCCTCATTTTGCCATCCCTTCCTGCCTTTGACGTTCCTTTTTAGGAACACTGGCCCAACGGGAGTTATGACCCACTGCCCTGAACATGTCATAATTACTGACTATCCGAGTTAAACCTTCATTTTCCGTGAATTGTGTTCGAGAACATTTTTTTTTGTTTTCCTTGATTGGTCGATTGATTTGATTTATTTTACTTCGCATTTCTGCATCTTTTGGCAAATCGCGAATATGAGGATGAGTGATGATATATGATGCAATTGATGAAGGGACGCTCACAAATAACGCCCAGGCCTGGATTCGAACCCGGGACCTCTGGCGTCGTAGCACGATATGCTAAGCATTCCGCCACGGAGTCCGACATTTTGGTTTCCCTGATCAATCTTTGTATCATTACTTATTTATAAACTTTTGTGCATATTTTGGCTCTTTAATGCAAATTTGGATGCATATTCTGAAATTTTTACTGCATATAAATTATCCCCCTGCTAAGAACGCACACGTAGCCCGAAAACGGTTGGCAACACTGTTCAGTGCCGTTCTTGAGGCAGCTAACGTTATGACGTTACTCCTTCAGGAATGTGAGATGGGAGTGTCGAGAGGAAGTTCGACTCAATATGATTCGGCTGCTCTCTCAGAATCATTTCCTTTGCCGATATAGACTCCTCATTACATTAAACCACTACAAGAAATTAAATTTCAAATTCAGCTTCAATTCAACAATTTATCACCCCCTTTTCTCTTAAGAAAATGGATAAAACATTTTTCTATGAGTTTGCCTAATGTATTCCTAGAACAAACTATTAACAGAGTTTGGAAGGCTACATTTACAGTTTCTTTATTTCTTGATTGATTGATTTAGTTTATTGTACTTTGCTTTTCTGCCACTTTTGGCTAATCGTGAAGATGAGGATGAATAATATAATAAAAGTGATGATTGATTGATTGATTGAGTTGGTGTTTTAAGTCCATGCTACAACTTATAGAACATGTTACATACATGAAGTGTAAGAGGATTGTTATTTATTTTTACTGAAGACCATGTAAAATTTATGCTAATTTTCATTAGTGGCGGTGAACAATGCCAAATCCCATCAATACCAAAAGCGTTTCTGTTACATCAAGTCTGGGTGTTTGCAACATCATATTTACTATTGCTATGCACCACTCCTTTTACAGCGTAGTAGTTAAGAATATCGCCATGTAATCAAGGAATATTGAGTTCATTTATCGGTTAGGGTTTGTTCCGTTGGATCACACCCCAGTACCAACCGTTTTCCTGCACATAAAATGGATGTTAATGTATGCATAAAAACATATGTTGTTGAATGAATGAATGAATTGGTGTTTTAAGTCCACTTTATGCACAGTAAGGCTAATCGGGACTGGACCTACAGTTTAAAGTGGAATCCGAACCACAATGTGCCTCCACCGAGTATCGAATCCAGGACCCCTTGATTACAAGGCGAGGGAGCTACCAATGCGCCATTGGGGAGGGCTATATGTTGTTGAGAAATACATTGTGTGTATATATACATACATACGTATATATCGTCTCATTGTGCGTACAAACATTAACATATTTTCTTTTTTAAAACATAATATAATCGTGAAAAGATTCTCTCGGGCTATCGACCAGGTGAGTTGTGGAAAATAATAATTTCATCATTCGTCGCCAGGAAAGCTTCAAGACTTACTATAATAGGTATAATCGGTTTCACTTCATAGAAAACACAACATAAAGCCTTCCCACTATTCTTTTTTCATTGAGAAAGCCCTCTTTTGATAACAGTGAGACTTGCAAGGCTCGAGTTCCTTGGTACGAGCTCAGGCAAAACATGCATGCAACCTCCACATAACCTCCAACTTCACCGGGAATAAATTTTAATATTATGTTTGATGTTACATTGAAGAAAATACTTCAACCATTCAATTAACACACTGCAAGACTAACTTTCTTATGCAATAATGAGATTACCTTTCATAAAATATAATTACTCTTAATTGAGAAGTCTTTAGGAGAATGTACTAAACGTCTTCACTTTGTTTCCAAAGGCAACAACTTCAGCAGATATCTTGTTGGTATTCCTGGCAACAGGGATATATATCCATCTGATGTGCACACAATTCCTAAAATTAACTTTGACCCTTTACATCCAACCTAATATCCTAATCCAGAAGATGCTACGCCAACTGACTCAGCCAGATAAAATCTCTCTAACCCATAAACCATCAGCAGTGTTTAGGAAAAGGAGACATGATTCTGTTACAACTGCAGTGATTCCAGTTCGAGTGTAAGAAACGTTATTTAGTTCAGGAGAGTTCCAGCGATTTGGATCTTTATAATGACGAGGAGGAATTCATCGTCGCCCCACGACATGTCGCTTCGCTCAAATTTAAGGGAAGAAAGGAAACAGCAACAAGAAAGGCTTTAATTTGCAGTGTGAAAGCAGTTACAAATGAATTGTTTAGTGACAGATGGTCAAGAAGTCTTATGAATATTAATTAGCAACAGCCACAGATTCAACTGAAGAAAACCAGGCCACATGTTCTAATTTCCAAGAAAAAAATTGAACAAGTTTGGGAATCCAAACGTGTTGAGAGAAAATCAGCAGCAAGAAAGCTATGTCAGAGCAGGGAGTAATAATAGTTAAACTAGTGGGATGAAAATGCTAGAATCAAGCTAGTATTGTCACATCTGTGGTGAAGACACAGCTGCTGATGTGAGAGATTGGAACATGTATTCCTATTTGAAGTTTTTCACAAAATAATTTGTTACAGTTATGATATTTTGGCTATAGAAGTTTTAATGTTCGCACTTTATAGTCAACGCATTGGAGTAAATTTTACCATTTTTTCAACTTGTATCTATCTTGCTAAATAAAATTACAAAAATTACCAAATGTTAGGTGGGTCTCAGTTGGTACATGTTCCTTGTAAAAACTCGAACCTACTAATTACATTTTGTATGTACAACCCACTTTTATTTCTGACTGTACCATTTGCCTTATTCGAAACCGCCCTTGCAGAGGAAATGTTTAAAGTTCTCTTTAGAAGGCAATAAACTACAATACAATTACCTGCCGCACACTCACGTTTTTGGTGGTTGCAACTCACCCCCTCCCCGCCCCTTCTTTGAACAATGCATAGAGAACAATCAAACTGAGGCGTGGAAAGGCATGGCCGATAGCGACTCTCAACTGCAGGTGGCTAACAACTCAATAATGCTTCCAATGAACAGGAAATTAAGTTTCTTTTTACTGGAAACAGATCTATTTGCATGACTCGCGTTGCGTTTGCAAAAAGAGCAAGCACATGCTCTTCCCGAGTTATATTATTCTTTCCATTTTTTTATATTATTCTTTCCAATTTAAACAGAAAGTTCACTGTTCGATTCCTAAATGAGCTCATAGGACAAATATAGAGAACTGGCAGCAGCAGATGAGTCGAAATAACTGGCTGTAGAAGATGAATGGAAATCTGAGCAACTTGTAATATCACTTTCTCTTCCATTCTCTTCACACTCCACCCTTGACACCTCTCGTGGTATCAGGGCCGGCGCTAGCCATTTCGCCGACCTGGGCAAATGCCGCTCCCTTTCGACCCCCCCCCCCCGTCATCAAAATCAATATATTCCTAAGTAAAACATCAAGCTATAAAATAATAAATAAGATAAATAATGTTACACTATTGAACAAACGGATGTCTCTACTTCATCAAAACTTAAATGTACCAACCTAACAAGTATTATTAAAGAAATGCCTTGAAGACTTGGGCTCATATTCTTACCATTGAAGGCCTATGATATGATTGGATTTTTTTAAAAAATTACATGTAATGTTATTTTTCGTATGGTCTTCTTTGGTGCACTGTTCTGTTTTATGACAGCCTAAAGTACTTTCAGTTTATATTTTAAATAAGTAGGGTAAATATATTTGGAGCCTTCATGTGTTAATATACAGGCAAGTTTTGTACACTTTTGAGACAAAAGATCAGATGCATGGGCGTCGCTAGATTTTTTTTATTGGGGCGGTCAGGTCATTGATAAAACTTGAATAGTAGAAATAACAACAATAATAATTATTATTATCATTGTCTTGATTATTATGATATAATACCTATTATAAACCAATGAAAATAAACCCACTTTTTTTTCAAATTTATTATTATTATATCGTTGAGGAGAGACTTCTAATCGATCCACCGAATTAGTGAATATCCACTTCATACAGTTAGTGTACTGAAATGCATAGCTATTTTATTTTGTTGTTAACTTCTGCATAACTTGTCCAAGAAAACTATAAATATTTGGGAAAATAGTAGTAATAAAGTTCTGTTGTCTCGTCTCACCCCATAGAACTGATAGAACTCACTATTTTGGAATTTTGAAAACTGCAGAACCATTTATTATTTTAGTTTAAATGGTAAAATATGAAAACATAACCTGGTTACTGTATTTTACACTACTGTATTTTCGATCTAACGCTGTTTTTACTTTGGTTATTCTGTTCGAATATTAACTGGTCGTTATTTCTTCAATTAATAATAAAAATAACGAGCTCCAGATCTGACAAAACTATTTTTTTCGAACTTTAAATGAACTATGCCAATTTCTAGGATTGATCGCCGGACTGGTTCAAACCCCTTCCCGACGCCCATGTTCAGATGGCATGTCTTTAAGCTTACTAATATCAAGCAAGAAATCGACTTTGTACCGTGTTTGCGGATCTTCGACAAGTTTCGTCATACTGGAACTACTGCTTCTTTCGATTTCGGACCTGTACAGTATTGCCTATCTTTGATCGTCTATATCTAAATTTGATGCCATTCTTTCGCATCAACTAAGTACAGTGGTGCGATTAGAGAGGACGAGGGGGGCAGTTCCCCCCACTTCTCGCCACTTGTGCCTCCGCATTATGCTAAATCTTATCTACAAAGGGAAATATACTATCTTCCTCCCCACTAGTTTTGGCACCTTGCCCCCCCCCTGTTTTTGGAACCCAGTCGCCACCACTGACTAAGTAACTAGAATTTTTCATCACTTCTTATTTCAAAGTGCTCTGATATATTTGCAAGAAATCTAACAGCATCTATCACATCGAGATTAATGTTTTGTAGATATTTGCTCACTACATTTGTGTGGAGTAAAATTGAGCCTATTTCGAACAAGTTTTATCAGTAATATTAAAACTTCCAAGTTTTCAATAGGCTTATTTTTCTTCTCTTCCAATTTTGCCGCCCTAGAAATTTGCCGCTCTGGGCGGCGGCACGGTTCGCCCCCCCCGCCCTTTCCGCCGGCCCTGCGTGGCATTCACAGCAAACTGCTGCATCATGTAGATATAGCTCCCACAGCATAGGCATCGCAATGTGTCCATTTAAAACAAGACTATAATAATAATAATTGTATACACATTTCTTCTCTGACTACTGGAATTCTCTTGACTTGTATCTTCATCATGAACTACGTTGTACACCACTTGCAAAGGCATAATATAGAATATTTCAAATGCTCTTCCATTACACAAACTTAAATACACCAGATTGGCAAGGTATTTATCTCTTGATCGACAGCCACGTAATCATATCTACCGCAGAGTAACACCTTTTGTGGTATCCGCAGTGAACTTCTGCATCGTATAGAAATAGCTCCTACAGTGTGGACATCATTCCATATCTATTTAAGATAAGATATTATTATTAATAATAATAATAATAATAATAATAAAAATAATAATAATTGTAGTTCAAGTTTATTCTCACTACCTCACCAAATAAGTGTATAAGCATATGTGGCGGCTCTACGAATAGATTTCAATTGTTTAATTAATATATTTCAGGTTTCATCATTTCTCACTGTCGCGATTGACGTAGAGAGGTTGAAAAGAGACTTAAAAAAAGAGATGAGTTATGAGACCTGAGTCGGCATTCTTTTCTTCTTTATGCGTAATTAATGCGTGAACTCCCTTGTACACTAATGGGGTTAACAAAGCGCGCCACAACGGTAGGTGTCCCGTGTTCGAATCCCGGCCTGGGCACGGGTGTTCTTTGTGAGTGCCCCTTCATCAATTTCGTCATATCATCACTCATTCGCATCACCCAGGGAAAAGCCGATTGGCAGTCCTTGGTCCTCAATGGGATGTTGGTGAAATCTGTTTTTTTTTTTTTGTCCATTATATGCACAGCAGGATAATTGGGACTAGACCTACAGTTTTTAAAGTGGGATTCAAACCACCATGTCCCTCCACCGGATGAAATTCGATTTGCAACTCTATTTCTATAGGACGCCAAAATTTCTTGGGAAGAAAAGATTATCTCCAAAAAACAAAGGGAAACCTTTTTGTATTTTGTTAATGTCAAGGACTTGTTGCAGAGAGTTTTCGGTTCAAGTTCCTGCCAGATCACAGATTATCGATTGCTTGTGTTATCTCTTCTCCCACCACCTTCCTGGTGGAGTGGTTAGCACAAGGTCCCGGCTTCGAATCCTGGCGTGGGTATGGGTGATTTTTGCTGTTTATGTCCCTTCATCAATTTCATCATAACTCGTCATAGCATCACTGATTCTCATCTTCGTGATTAACCAAAAGTGGCAGAAATGCTAAGTAAAATAAATCAATCAACCAAGATTTAATTTAGGACCGCTTTAGGGACTGATAGCCCAATCGGTAGTGGAGCAACAGTTTAAAGTGTGTTCGAACCACTACGAAATGAGCCTCCAATGAGGATCGCATTCAGGATCCCGATTACAAGACACGACAAGATTACGAGAACGCTGACACTGCTACAGCGGGGAGGCCTTTTTTTTTATATTTTTGTCGAGCCAATTTGATGGCGCAGTGGTAACGTCGTAGTCCCGGGGGAGGAGGCACTCGGTGGAGGCACATAGTGGTTGGGACCCCACTTCTGGTTGTAGGACCAGTCTCGATTAGCCTTGTGCATAGAAGTGGAACAACGAAAACTAAAAAGATTTGTTGCCAAAGGCCAGGACTGTTCAAACGTCTTCTGTACAGCACCAGGAACTACTTGAATGATGTTTCCTGACCATATTACATTACATTTCCACTAAAATAAATGTAGAGGCTTGATAATTACTAAGGTGGGCCTCAGAAAAAGGCACGGCGGGCCGTATGTGGCCCGTAGTTTGGCCGGCCCTGTGCTAGGCGAAAGCATGGTGGTGAATGTGGAAATGGCTCTCGATTTTCACTCCCCGAAATCCAATTAGCACCAACATACGGGCTCGTCCTTTCGGGGCGAGAAAAAACCACCTGTTGGATCAGAGAAGAAAACCGCGAGGCTGGTGAGGTCGATGAAATTGCTCATGTGATGCTCGTCTTCCACGCATGTAGGTCGGTGGCCTCGGGGGGACGCGATAGAATCGCTCGCATGACGCTCCTCTGTCCCTAACTTTATCTGTCCTTCTACGATTTCCACCAGCATACCTCCGACCGGCCATCCCCCCCTGACCCCCCCTGCCTTCCCGTTACTCCCACGTACGCTCTCGACGAGGGGGAGAAAGGGGAGGGGGTGTTGAAAGGAAGCCGGATGTGTGGCCCAACTCTCTTCCGGCCTCGATGGCATGTCCGAACAGAATAATCACGGGCGTGGTTCGAAATTAACTGCGAAATGGCTTCGGGAAAGGTTATTACCTTCGTTAGACCTTAGGCCTTTATGTTTTCATGAAATCAATAGCTCAAAAATATATTTATTTTTTTATACCATAAAAAGGAAATATAACCCATGGAGACTTTATGAGCTGCGGAGTTCACGACCCTTGTTGCACAACCTTTCGATGCTCGGCTGTTTAATTCAAATCACTATCCCTTTATTCTCTTGGTTTTAATTCTGTCCTAATTACATATTACGAGCTTAATTAACTGTAAGGACATTGTGACCTCATCAATCATTTAACTGCTGCGAGATTTGAGTGAATTTACACCGAATGTCTTCCAAACGTACGCCGAGTGCTGTTTTTACATTATGCTAATTAGTTTACGGCGTTCTAAGGTCAAAAACTGTGGAACCATGATGGGATGTTGTTGTATTCGTTATTGAAAAAGCGAAAAAAGGAAAAAAAAAGCCTACGCAGAAACCGTTCGTCCGTCAGAAACAAGGTCGTTTGGAAGAGATTTCGATTTGGAAGGGACCTAATTCGGTCAAACTTGATGTTGCTGATATGAAAATTGAAAATAGTGCATCAGTAGATAAAGCCCTGTACCTGTGGACTTACCGTGAAGTTTGGTTTCTTTCTTGCCTCCATCCTCAAAATACTTTCACTCTGTATAAATCACTGGAACAGTTTCAAATTACAAGTTAACTTACTTGCTCTTGCATTGTTTGTCGCACCCAAATAACTTGTTTTCATAACTTCTGAGGAAATTTAAGGTACATAAAAGTAGACAAAACTGAAATATTTATATTCATTAATCAAATTTCTTACATAGGAGGACTTGTATTCCAGCGCACCTGGTTTCAAGTCTTGACAAGACGTATAAATTCGTGGTTCAAATCTTACTTAAAACTGTAGAGAACGGTTCGATTACCTTAAGCGACGCATAATGACACAAACCTGTATCCGATTAGCTTCAACAGCTGAAAGCAAAGATTTTATTTAAACAGTGCCAAACGTGATTTTGCTTGAAGATCGATTATTTGAGCATAAGGTGTAAATGAAACAAACTTTTTGATTCACCACCTTGGTCTCTCTGAAACTTGGTTATTCCTCACTTCCCTATACTCTTACTTCCTCATTCACCACATGAACTTACCGCCCAGGGGACTACCCGCATGTTCTGAATTGTGGGAAAAATCAGGCCAGTCTGCTGGGTTACTATGTTGATTCTTCAGTATGTGTCTGGCATGTGGGAAGTCCAGAAATTCCCTCGCAGAATTCACAATTTACTTTCTTCGTGATGATTCTTTGGTCGCCTGCAATACTAGCTTTGGGCGTGATTACTCCTAAACGTGAGTACATTTTCCCTTATTTTTATGTCCTGAACGATTTTTTACTCACATTCCAACACAGTGAATAGCTAGTACTTTTTCCTTTACCATAATCTCCATATCACATGGCTTGGTGAAGCGGTCGTTCTACATTGTTCCTTAATCCATTGCATCGCGATTAATATAAAGATACTAAGCAGCAATCTTATTCAAATAAAAACAGAACAATCCGAGCTCATGGTCATCTTCAGTTATTCGAAGTCACACAAGTAGCTGCGGATCCACGGGGAGGGCGATAGGAGCGATCGCCCCTACAAATTTCCAGGTTTTTGGATACATTATTATGTATACTATTATTGAAGACTCAAATGCTCGGTCTTTTATTGTCAAGTTTGATAGAGTCTAGATATTTTTGAAAGTTTGTTCAAAATCCACTTTATGCTCATAACAAAGTGATCGAAATTGGAACTGCAGTTTAATTTGGATCTGAACCACTGCGCAATATGCCTCAAAAGAGGATGGAACCTTTGTCTCCTTTATTTATTCACTTTTCTGTTTGCAGTACGATACATTGTTTATAAAAACAGTGCAAGTGTAGGTTACAATTGATCCTCGGTGAGGTGAGAGCCGGCCCCCGTGGCGGAGTGGTTAGTACATCGCGCTACGACGCCAGGGGTCCCGAATTCGAATCCCGGCCTGGGCATGGATGTTTGTGAGTATCCATTCATCAATTTCATCATATCATCACTCATCCCCATCTCCGCAAATTAGCCAAAAGTGGCACAAAAAAGCGAAGTAAATCAATCAATCAATCAATCGGTGAGGTAAGGTAGCCGACAGAGACTTCTTACATCATAGTACAAGATATGACAACGAAATGGATAGGTAAAAGTGATTGGAAAGGAAGTTGAGGGTACCATATGAGGTTACCATGTGTCCAAAAGAAATATCACCCCTTAGACACCATGGGACTCAATGCACGGAGTACGTGCTATCCATTGAAAAGTCGCTTGGTAGGCCTTGACCTTCAAAGATCTGTTGCTCCAAAAAATTTTTTAATTTAGTTTTGCTATATTCTCCAAATTGTAATTACAAATAACAGGATTGCAAGTGAAACGATTTATATTTCAGAACTACAAAATCACCTAATCAAGAGCTGAGGCGCTAGAGTTCCTAGGGTGGGTTTGTCACCGGACAGCTGTCGAAAATATATGCGTGGGCCACATCTTCCAATGCAAACGTATTAATACTCACATTTCTATTACGTCATCCAAAACAATAATTGGAAATTTAAATATTGGAGTAAACACAAATCATATAAATTCCAATGTTGCATTGCAAACAGGGGTGCCCATCACCCCCAAGGCCAATGGTACATTTCCCAAGATCATGTCATATTCTCCATAAAGTATTTCATTACGACAGCATGTCTACTACTATCCTATTACTGTTAAGTCACTTGTTTAAGTTTTACTGACCACTTTAATTGATCTGCCCCCTTACCGTAAATACTTTCTTTTCTTCATTTAGCGTATTAAATATGGTGCACCTACACCTAGTAGCAAAAGTGACTTGGAACCATCTAAAGTAAATGAATTACAAAGCAAACATCTGATTCCATTCTGCCTCATCGCATATTTTACAATAAGCGCACCCCCCCCGAATGTGTGTGGGTGAAGGGTGGGTACAACTAGGGGGTCCCCCCTTTAGAAAATGGTTGAATTTTACATTATTTTAAGAAAAATATCCCTCTCGCCATCCCCCATGTGGGTGTTCCTGA
The DNA here is from genome assembly GCF_977018435.1 of Lepisma saccharinum. Lineage (NCBI taxonomy): Eukaryota > Metazoa > Arthropoda > Insecta > Zygentoma > Lepismatidae > Lepisma > Lepisma saccharinum. Next base: position 8,972,861 of record NC_139230.1, read on the forward strand.
TTGCAAAAGTGTTTTTGGAGAGAGAGAGAGTAAGAAAAAGAGAGAGAGACAGAGAGAGAGTAAGAAAAAGAGAGAGACAGAGAGAGAGAGGAGAGAGAGAGAGAGAGAGATAATGTATTTCTCTCTCTCTCTCTCTCTCTCTCTCTCTCTCTCTCTCTCACTAAGGTTCAACCTCCATGATCTCGGCGTTAGTAGAGCGTGCTCCGAAACCAGAGGTCCTGGGTTCGAATCGTCTATGGTTTGTCGTAATATTCATGATTACCTATATACATTAATTTTTTTTTATTACGAAATTTGTCATCTCATCTTGACAAGGTGGGCCAGCACGTGTGCCAACCTGATTTTGGATGGGCTTTGTCCCACCCTTGGGGCCGCTGCCCTTGCTAGTGAAGTGCTTAGAAAATATTCTGCTTTGCTACTTTAGGCAACGATTTTAGGCAATGAATTTCAGAAGATGTTGGGACACAACCCTTTTTTTTAGCCAGCAATATCTAGATTTGTCCAGGATATTTGAAGTAATACGATGAAAGAAGGAAACGTCAGTCGCCACAGGTAGCAATTACAATATTTTTGGAACCTAAAGAGGGTATGCAAAGTTCTCTTCTACTATTAGGCTAAAAATAAAAGTTTCAGTGGTGGAAGACTTCCGTTGCGAGCATACGCACTGGCTTGCGTTGGAGTCTTGCCAACATTTGCATCCAGGACATTGAGAGAGTGCCCTCCTCTCTTTGTTGTTGGATGGTAGGATCATGTCTCAACGAATCCACTTTGAAACACTATGTCATGAACGTAAGACGTCATTGTAAACCACGCCTTTTCATCTTCTCCGACTTTGATAACCGCCTGGCCAATCAACGCTGTGGTCGCCCATTCGAGCGAACTCCCATCCTCCCACGGTTGCAGGTCTTACATGTGAACTCTGCAAAATCTCAGTCGTTCTTCACCAGTGACGATGCTAATACATGACCATAGGCGTGCGAAGACCTTCTGATTAAGGGGGGCAAAGCCTTGATGAAATTTCAGTCGGAGAAAGAAAAACCTCATTCCATCTCACTGTTTTATTGTATTGATGGGTACTAAACAGGGGAGTATATAGTGTGTGTCCGGACCCACAGAAAATGGCTATCAGAAGAAAAATCCCAGCTTCCGTGGCCCAAAAGTTCTCCCCCTTAATTTTCCTTCAGGCAGGAAGGATTTTTGGAGAGAGAGAGTTTTATTACAGCAAATTCAAAACTACTACACATAATACAGCGTAAGTCAAAATGATGTTCCCGATTTCAGTGTCTATTTATTTCATTGTAATGATATGTAAATGACTGAGATTACACACACAGATTGAAAAACTCAAAACGTTTTTCCTGGCATATTATAAATGTTCTATGTGCGATGCACGTGTTACACGACACACATTTAGTCTATAATCAAGTTCCTGCCACACTCTTCCTAGCATGTCAGGGTCCACGTCGGCTATGGCTGCAGTGATGCGCTCACGCAATTACACCAATGTTGTAGCAAGTGGTGGCACAACAACTCGATCCTTGGTGAAACCCCATAGGAAAAGCACGACAAACTTATTGGTATGAAAATCGAGAATACAGAACGCTTTCTGCTGTCCAGTGGTAGCCATTTCCCTCACTGTGATTTAATTGCCTCCTGGTGGCCGACAGCGCAACTACGAGTCTGCAATAGAAAGAAGAAAACTTTTTGAGATTATATTCCATAAAAAAATTACATATGCAAGAAAATCTCATTACCTTTCGTATAAGAAATGAACGAAATCGGGAACATCATTTTGACTTACGCTGTATATTCATTTCTAATGTCTGACAAATTTATTGTGCGACCACATAGATTTAATACGACTAGGCTAACGAATAAAATGCGCGAGTCTTAATAACAAGTAATTTGCCGGAGAACGAAGTGAAATAGTCCAATTATATATGAAATAAACCCGCCGTAGTTGATTGAAAATACTTTATTTTTTTAAAGATAATAATAGGCGTTTAATAACGGTAATAAGATTTCTCTACACTAAATTTCTAAGTGAGAAAATTAAGAGGGGCAATTGCCTCCCTTTCCCCCCGTGCGCACGCCTATGTGTATGGCCTGCTACCCCCGACCCTTCATCACTATAAACGATATGAAGGCACCATTTAAAGAATAATCTTACCATATACATTCTACATGAAATATTTTGTATACATAAAGGTGTTGCAACGGGCTACAAACTAGCGTTCGCAAAATAGTTGCAGTTAACTTCCATTATTGTAACCATTCCAGTGTGCTCTAGTCCCTCTCTGAGGAGCCCAATGGGAGATGATTATCCAAGCGTTCCTTCAATTTTGAAATGCTGGGAAAAGTAGTGGATAGAACTGCGAGTATTTGCGGCGTTTTATATAAGCATAATCTCAATAAATGTTATTCAGTAATTTCTTAGAAGATAATATTATGCACCCGCCACTGTGCCCGGATTTTTGGAAAGAGTGCATCAAAACAAAATTGAATGCATTCTGAAACATTGTATCAGTTTCAAACTGTAGATTGTAACATGGCACACACTTCATTAAAAACACAAGTTCTGAACTTCAGAATAAGGGAAACAAAAAAACTCGCTTCAAACCAAATACCCGTTCTGATAACACTGGATTTGCCGACACAATCGCAACATTTAAATATCAAATTATATGACAACAATAATTATACAATGAAAATAATAAAAAGACCTCAACCGACTACGCAATCATCGATCGCCTCACTCACGAGGTACTTAATATCGTCCTGGTCCCCAGAACGGCAAAAATAAACAATTGCTATAAATTGAGTACCGTGCAATATTTTGTTTTATTTTTATTTTACTATATGTGTATTATTCTATCATGTTTATTTTCTCATGTATGTTGTAGACTCCCCGATGGCGCAGTGGTAGCGTCGTCGCCTTGTAATCAAGGGGTCCCGGGTTCGATACCCGGGGAGGCACATAGTGGTTCGGATCCCACTTTAAATTCCGATTAGCCTTACTGTGCATAAAGTGTACTTAAAACACCAAATCAATCAATCAATCAATCATGAATAAATAACCAATAAATGAAAGAAATTGAATGGCGGGTGAATCGTTAAATTCATGAATCTGACGTCCTGGTATATTTTAAAGCACCAGGGAACTAAGCGCACCTAATCTCGAATGTATGAGGGTAGAGGCGGGTTTACTTCGGGGGCTCCCCCCACATTATGTGTCACGGGGTCTTGCCTTTGTTCAAACCTTATTGAATTTTATTTTCTGCAAGGGTGCCATAGTAGTTACGTGCGTATTTTTTGGAGTTGTTCTTCAAATGGCTGATAACTCATTTTCAAGTTCAGAAAATTACTACATATTTCTTTGAACTCCTGCTCTTTTCGCAACATAAAAATGTAGATATTTTAAGAATTTGGAATTTCAAAAAAATGAAGAATCCTTTGTTTGAATTTTTGACCGATTTTCTTCCTCTTTGCATAAATTATGTTACGTTTATTTAACTAAACCATAATAATAATTAAAGACTGCTTTACAATAGTCTTCTATAACTATGTCAAGTGACGAGAAACGCGCCAGAAATTGAAAATAGTGAAACAGCTAGATCACAGTTCAAAATCAAAACAGCGGTCTGACAGACTCCTGCTCCATAGTACAGTAGTTTGTGATTATCAACGCCCATAGTAGTTAAGTGTTAAAACAGTTGAACTACTAAGAACTGGCATTAATGGATTTATAATTCCATTTCGAAGGTTGCTTTTTTTGTGGCGAAGGTAATTTAATTTGTGTCTTCTACATCTACACACTCCACAATTTTATTTCAATTGAACTTTAGAACACTCATATTATAAGTGCAGTACTGTATGAAATAAAGATTGTCCAGTATTGCACGTCATCGGTGAATCGAAAATAATTATTTGCAAATTTATTGGGTTTGATTGATTGAGTTGGTGTTTTAAGTCCACTTTATGCACAGTAAGGCTAATTGGGACTGGACCTACAGTTTAAAGTGGGACACGAACCACTATGTGCCTCCACCGGGTATCGAACCCGGGACCACTTGATTACAAGGCGACGACGCTTCCAGCAAATTTATTGGGAGGGGGTGTCCAATCCTAATATCCCTCTCCTATAAAATGTATAACCTTAAATGGAGTTATCTAGAATTCCTTGAAAAAACACGAACAGCCTTTGCCAAGCTTAACCATCTCTGTCACATCCCTTTATGCACAGAAAATGGTGCAGGTGGTTGGAAGCACTGCCACTCCTTTTCCTGCCTATCTCCTGGTAAGGCAGGAAGAGAGAGAGAGAGGCACAGTGGAGGCCACATGGCCTTTGATGCTGCCGAGGAGAAGTGAACCCTCTCTGATTGCGTCACCGCTCGGTCTTATCCTCCAAGTTGTTTCATCACAAATGATGCACTTGGCAACTCGGAAGCAGCGTTGCCATCCTCCCGATAAGAAAACGTTGGCAAAGTTGCGGTCTCTGAAAAAAAATGGTTTTCCTTATTTATCGTCGCTCTTCTGCCACTTTGGGCTAATCTCCACGATGAAGGTCCATGATGATACGAAGAAATTGATTGACATTCGCAAGGAACACACATGCCCAGGCTGCAGCCTAGTGTCGTAGCTCGCTGTGCTAACCACTTCGACACGGAGGTCGGCTATATTGAACCGTGTCATAAAGACAAGTTCTATATACTCTCAACGTTGGTTATTGTGAAGGTTGTGCAATCAGCACAGTACTCCGACTGCTTTACCTTTAGCTCCCCCCAACCATGAGGGCCTAGGTAACCCCAGACTAAAGATACTTAAACAGGAACATTGACGAGCTACTTCATCCCTGGTATCACCAAACGCGGGAATTAAACCCAGAACCATTATTGCCGTGACACTGGAAGGGGAGATAACACTGGCGAAGTAGGGGAAGGATGCTTTCGTATGAAAGTGTCACGTGCCACTTGTGTCTGGCCACTGATCGGAAAGGTTGTATGTGCAACGTGCCTTTTGGATGTATAAGCTCCTTAAAAAAATATTGAAGCCAATTCTAGGGTGTTCTTGAAAAGGCGCTGCGATTTTCTGTTGACTTCTTTCAAGTCGCACTGAATCAATTAAAGAGAGTATCATAAATCATAATTTTATGTTGGGCATGTGTAAAGATTCTCAACAGTGATGATCCAACATGTATAATATTTGCTATTAAAAGAATAAACACAAATAACTAACTACCTGCTGTAAAATTGCATTTTTTAAATTTCCTTTTTTACTTAAAGTGCTTTTTCTCGAGCAGAGGTTCCTGAACCTATTTTGCCTGAAAGTCTGATGGGGAAAACACAAGAAAATTGAAACGATGATCAACCACGGTTCTTGATCTCGAGAGAAGCAAAAATATAACTTTAATTGCATTTCACAAAGTCAAAAATCAAATTTCACATGATTTTTTGCTCTCACACTTACGTAGACCAACCATTCTGTTGAAAATGTGCACACAAACCCGACCCTAAACCTGCATTTTAAATGAATTTTAGCTAAAGCCTACCCTAAAAGTCCACCACGATTAGGTTCGCAGCATGATATTTTTTAACAATGCGTTAAATGTGAGCGGGAATCGTCTCTGTGTGAACGCACTAATTAAATCAATATAAAAATGTATTGCATGGTATCGCGACGGAACATCGAGGCGACAGTTTGCAAAAGCTGAAACTTATCTACTGGTCCCTAAACGTTTTCCTACTCGTTGATTGAAAATGTAAAAGTCATCATCTTTTGCAATGAGAGCACAATCAAATCTACTAGGAATTAGCAAAGCTTTCCGGGGCGGCAACTTTTCGAAATCCTGGTCCTTGATAAGCAACCACGCTTGTACGTAAAAACCATGTATAACGTGCGATCTGTTCTGTTTATTGACGCCTATATGCTTCACAGTGGAACTGATATACATCATTCTCAACAAGACAGCAATTCTTTCTTAGTGGAAAGGAAGATGAGGCCGCAGCATGGTGCTAATCACACCATCCCCATCTACTGCCAAAATGGAAAGCACGTGGAGTTTAAATTTTCAGATTACCCATGGTTGAAAAATGCTGATGTTAATAGAGAATAACTATAGGATTGTAAAATATAGTTTTTAAATACTATTGTTGTAATTAAATCACTTTCTTCTTTGCAGCTCAGACAACGTGTAATAACGGAATCGGAAGAATCGTCTACGAACGTTTGCCGGATTTCCAACTCCAGGGCTACGACGATGAGGTTGTAAGTATCGTTATCTAATTGTTATTAATAGTTATTAATAAAGGTAACCACACAGTGGAGATACATTTCCTCATCGATACAGCTTACTGCCAGACAGATAACAGATTGAGATACTATAAGCGGACCTAGACTACAACTATTCACATGTTTTTAAACATATTCTTAATAATCATCAGTCATTAATAGCTGTCAAAAATACTGGAACCAATTGTAATAAAATTATCCACAGAAAAAGAGAGAGAGAGAGAGAGAGAGAGAGAGAGAAAGAGTGAGAGGGAGAGAAAGAGAGAGAGGGAGAGAAAGAGAGAGGAGAGAGGGTGAAGGAGGAGAGCATGGGCTAAGTCACTAGAAGTTGTACTTGTTAAACTCTCGCAGCACCATTACCTATTTGCGATTAAAATTACCACCTGAGCGCTAGTGTCGCTTCCAATATGGTCGCTCTATGTAGGATAAATCTTTGTTTACATTCAGCAGTACATACGTAATAGCAGCGTGTTGTCATTGCTGGTATGGAAGAGACGTTTAAAATACGCGATATTTTTAAATATTGCGCATGCGATGTGAATTCCAGGAACGTAACGAAGGTGAAGCTGTGCTGAGCGCGAAGCATTTAATTATAATTAATTATGATAGCCAAAAATAACACGGAAAACGCAGACGAAGCTAATGTATAAGCAATGGCTCTTCAAAGCAGTGCTGTTTCATCTGCACCTCCGTTGTAACTGGGGCTCTCAGAAATGATTTGAAAATAAAACAATTCACCTGTATTACCAAACTTGGGCAACAGAAAAATGTAAACATGCCGTTGCAGTTCTTTCACCAAAGAGGCAGGCTGGTTTAATAACAACACAGGATAATAATAATAATAACAACAATTTCATTGAGGCTATCTTCACTGAAAATTGACTTACTGAATGAAACAGCAACATTAGCATGTCAATTTCCATTTTCTGACTTACCATTATGATTACAGACATTAATTAATTCTCAAACTATTTTCATCTTCACACTTAATCGACTTGCACCTGTTCCAAATTACATACATACTACATTGTTTTCGAAGAAAAAATGTTATATTCATAAAGAACAATAACTTAACAATCTTGTCAATCAGTTCTGTTTTCCGTAATTTATTTACAAATTTCATTTTGTTGATTCCACGGGGTGGAAAACACATGTAAGCTTTTCACTTGTCCTGACCCACAAAATGATTTAGAGGAAAAACTAAACAGTAGACGTTACTTTCTCGCATGTTCCCCATGCGTTGAACGGCTTCAATACATCGAAGTGTCCTTCTTGGAGTGGTTCCTGAAAATCTCACCAGATGGCATATCGGATAATAATCGCGAATAGTTTAATACCTAACTCATGGTGTCTTCAAGGCACAATAGTGACGTTTGTGTTGCTGTGGAATCAAACATAGTAAACTGAATTTGAATAAAAATGATGTGATGGCCATAGAAACGAACGAAACAATTCAGCTTCGCTTTTCTGTCACTTTTTTGGCTAATCGCAAAGATGAGGATGAGTGATGATAAAATTAGATGGATGAAGGGACAACCACAAATATTTACCGACGACACGACACGAGCCCCACATTGGCCGTGAGTCCAGATGCCAGAGCCTCGCTAGTCTGTTAAATGCAGTCCAGGGTGTAGTACGTGGAAGGGAGGTTGACATTTGGGTGTCAGCTACAACGTCTTTTGCTTTCTCCTTATTTTACGCCGTTTTTCTGCACCTTTAGGCTAATCGCGAGGATCAATGATAATTTAATGAAATTGGTGAAGGGAAATTCACCAATTAATTACTATGTATACACCAGGACGAACCTGGAACCGTCCGTGGTGAAATCGTGAGCTCAACGTCCTCCGCCACCGAGGCCACAACTTTTACAGTGACTGTATTAATGTACATGTGCCAATGTTGTTTTGCATATGGCATGTATTGTTTACGGAAAGGAAATATTTTTTTATCGCTAAGACATGAACGTTACTTAATCGTAGCTCAGTTAATTGTTCTCGTTAGTTCATATAAGAAAAGTATGATTCTATTGTTGTTTACTGCTCTCTTTTCAGCTTCGAGACAGCTCCCCGCCATTCCGAGTACTAGAAAAATGTCAAGAGTTGTGCCTGCGGGACAGGACGCCGACCAACAACCTAGTAAGGCCGTGTTCCTCCATCGACTTCCAGCCAGGAAATCGAATAGCCTCCTTCAGCGGGACGCCGGAGTACGAAGATTCCACGTGCTACTTTACAAGGGAGCAGGCTCATCCTGAAGGCATTGGGACACTCTTCCCGGTGCCTAACAGCGTCCACTTCCAAGAAGTTTGTTTATCCTGTAAGACATGTTCATGTTTCTTTATTTATATTGTAGCATCTTCTTAGTATGGACGTCCGCAGTATTGTCTCCATGAAGGGACAAGCAAGATATTTTTTCCAACAGGAAGGGGTCAAGCGAGGCATATTTTAACCCCCTAGTAGAGGTGTTCCCTGAAAAAAAAAACACTCATTCAGTTTCAGGTTATCATGATCCTGCAAACGAAATGTTATGTGTGAAATTTATAATTTTAGGCTGACATTCATTTTCCAGGGGAGGCGTGGTCCTCCCTTGCCCCCTTCCGGACGTCCATACTTCTTAGCTACACATTTAAGCGCCCTATGACTGCAAATGTATTGGGGTCCGAGATTTATGGTGTACCCTGTCCGTCGCCCTGGAAAGTTTTTCACCAAACGTAGGCGATGCCACGTTTCCTTCTGACGGTGTTCATAACACTGGGTCCCCTATAAAATACTAGAACAAACATTGCAGTTCAGTGGTTATCACTGGTGTGCCCAGAATTTTCATAAGGAAGGGAGGGGGAGCTATGAGCATAAAAGAGGGCTACGCATTCTTGTTTTAGACTATTTATCTCCATATTTTACCCGCGGGTACCACACGAAAACATTTTTGCAATTTGAAAATGATCCTGATCTTCTATTTCCCTCATGTGGGGGTCTTTTCTTCAGTGAACAAATGTCCAACTTCCAAGTAAAAAAAAAATACTATTCTTCGCTTTAGTATCAAGAAACATCTTTAACTGGACTGTTAATGCCTAACATATTTAAGAGACCGTGAATGTGTATACTCTGTAGTTATTTTCTTATTGATTTCATAACAGTGAGTGGTATGAAAAAAATCACATGTAGGTGGTACCCTAGTGCAATGTTACTAATAAACCTACAAATGGATTTTGATTACATGAAAACAAACACCGTCAGCAAAGGCAACTGACATATAACATCAGTATGTCACCACAATAAGAATTAAAATTTTTGAATTAAACTGTTTTGGGTGCGTCAGCACTGAGGCTATTTTTTACCCGTCACGCTATACGGGGTCCAGCCCTTATCATAACAAAAATAAAAGCATGTCTGAAAACTAAAATTTCCTAACCCTGGTTAAAAGCTGAGGCTAAAACGGGCGCTCAGCACAAATAAGGACAAAAAACAGGACGGCACAGAATTATACTGGCCATGGGGCCAGTCGCCAGAGCCTCGTTAGTCTGCTGTCCAGGGTGTACTACGTGGAAGTGAGGTTGACTATTGGTTGCACTACGTGGAAGGAGCATCCCTTACACTCCACCCCACCACTATAAGAGATTTAATTTGTACACTATTGTTTCGAATTTTTAACAGTAGTTGTAGCAGATTTATGAGCAAAAATATATTTAGAAACATACTCTATGATAGATTTATTACTGCAGAATAGGATGATAGTATATTTATGTGATTTTAATGCCTTTGCGGTTTTCTTCCGACAGCAAGTCGTATAGAGATGGAATGTCCTCATCAACGCTACGTATTTGAGCGATATCCAAGAAAGACGTTAAAAATGGCCCCAGGATCATTCAAGGAAGTCTCCGTAGCAAACCGTACTGAATGCGAAGACAGGTATTAAAGTAATCTCTTATAAAGTATCTCCATAAAACGTGCACGACAACAAAGCTTAATTTATTCATTTAACCTTTACCCTGCGCATGAGTTGAGAAGATCAAAATTTATCCAAGAATAGATTTCCAACGCAAAATAATTTTCTGCTAAGAAACCAAATTATAATCAAAATTTCATTCCTCGTCTCTATTTTTTTTAAACATTTCTGATTTCAGATCCAATAGTTGGATATGTTAAATGCAATATCTTACTTTAATTGCTGTAGGTATAATCGACTACATTAATAGTTTAAATACTATGGTTAGAAGAACGAACAAGACAACAAGAGAGTGTAATCCTCAAATTTCTGAGTTTGAATAGTATATTGTTAACTTCGTACTTTGCCTAGGCTTTTGAATTCCAAATAAAAGTAATGGGTGGAATTATATTATTCTATAATTGAATAGAAGCTTTTATTTTACGTTATTCATAAAATTAGGTACATAGAAAAATAACTTCCATGAGTATTCTATTTTTAGATGATAAAAATAGTATAAATACATTGATTTCCGTTTAAGAAGTATATGCTGTAGAAAGAATAAAATATGTTGATATCCACTAACATGTAGCACTCTATATGTAATAATTATTGAAATACGTCCTGATTGACTAGTTATTGCAGAAACGTCGACAGTTGAGATGGACAGATACGACCCTTACTTTTTTGTACTTCAGCTTCAGTCATTAGTGCACTAAAACGTTGTTTTTGTATTGTAACTAAATGTTTTAATTAATGTACATTTTGAGTTAGGATTTTTCGTTAATGTTTACGCTGAGTGAAACCCATCCCGTGGCGTAAGAGACGTCAGGACCAGTGCATATCTTCCCACCGCAGGCTTCACTCCCACCAAATGAAATCCACCAGTGTATAAAATTCTAATAGGGCTTAGCATATAATATAATGTTTTATGCCGTTTCCTAAATCCTGAATGAAAGTATGTAAATAAGTATATAATATGCAATAAATTCAATTTTCTCTAGGTGTTTGAACGAGTTCGCCTTTGTGTGCAGATCTGCCATATTCGACTACACAGCTTTGAGCTGCAAAATGAGTCGCTTCACAAAACGCACGATCGGTGGAACTTTCGATGACGATCCAAACTCTGATTACTTAGAAAACACCTGCATTAAAGGTAAGATATTATTTCATATTGCCTTAGAGTTAGTGAAACCGCAAGACAATGTACTGTTTGTTTTTATTTGTGTACAATTTCGAGAGAAATTCGTAATTCTTAGGAATTATTTTTCTTGCATGTATCATAAATGTGGGAATGTGGGAACTTGGATGAATAATCATATTTCCACATTGAGGGAAAGCTTAGATTGTTAACATAGTGGTTGTGAGAATCGCCTTAATCAAGAGTAAATTCGTGACCTGAATCCGCGTAGAAACTTCAGTTAAATGGATAAAGTAAATTTAAAAATAAAGTTTACTAAGGAAAATATGAAGTTCGGAGACCAGATGCTACGGCAACGCAATGAATCTTCTGTTAGTTGCCTAGATCACATGACGTCGGAGCGTGGTTCTTGTCGCAATATTTCAATACAATATATACCATATTTGCAGCCCTTAGTACGCCGCGCGGTCTGACGAAAGTAAGCCTAGTGTCGCCGAGGCTTTGAGCGCGAAATTTGAATTCGTATACATAATGGAGAAAAATCGTAATAACTCTGGCACTATGGGACCAATCTACTTCGGATAACTTTTGTTTTGCAGGTAATACATCGGTGCATGCAACCATGTAAAATTTGGATGCCCCAACCGCGGGGGGGAGGGGCGTTACGGGTGGGGGCTGCATCCCCCGAATTTCATTGAAAAAACATACAAATGTCGAGTTTGCCCCCTCTTCTCCAGCTACTTTGGGGAGAAAACCGGAACGTTTGCTTTTTTTTTTTCTTCAAAGGATGGACCTTCCGCAACAGAATGAAACTTGATTCATGTTCGTGGGTGCAATACAATTTGAATAATAAGGCAAAACGTAAAACTCTAGCGAATTTTTGCCAATTTGCATATTATTCATAAAATTGTTATAATTCTGACACTATGGGACCAATCTACTTCGGATAACTTTTGTTTTGCAGGTAGAACATCAGTGCATGCAACCATGTAAAATTTGGATGCCTCAACCATGGGGGGGGGGAGGTTACGGGCGGGGGCTGCATCCCCCGAATTTCCATGAAAAAAACATAAAAGTGTGGAGTTTGTTTGCCCCCTCTTCTCCAGCTACTTTGGGGAGAAAACCCGAACTTTTGTTTTTTTCGTTCGCACTTGCATCTTGTGTAGCTACTGTGAATCTATTTCTTCCCTGTTGACTCGGTTCTTTGTGGAAATATGTCCGGAAGGAAACGATTGTGCGTCAGGGAAATCGATGAGCTGTTATATGATACGAACTGTTTATGCTGAGGCCTTTCCTAACAGAGGAGGGAAGTGAGCCTTTGCAATCGTTTGTTTTGTCTATACTTCTGGATAGACTCACGCTTCTGGCTTCTGGCCTCTAGCTATCGTCAAGCTTCATTGCATTTCTAACATAGAGGCGACAGAAAGCTGACACCGCCAAACCTCATCCAATCCCCCTCTCTCCTTGACCCCCCTCCGCCACTACTTCAGCTGGATCACCAGGTCTAAACACAAAGCAGAATGTGTGCCTTATCAGTACTAAATCACAGCGTTGGAAGCTTGGAGGAAAAGAGCATCGTAAATACCAAGCATTTATTGTGTCTGTCAACTGACGAGCCAACACGTGAGCCCAAACACGTGACATATTCCGAGAAAGGAGGAGAAACATGTTCCCGAACGAACTGTCAGTGTTTCAACTTCAATATACAAATATAAGTGTGGCAAAACCTCGATAATTGTATCGAAAGCTGTTTGTTGCATATCTGCAACAGCGGCTACAAGGGACACACTTTTTTTGTTGCATATATGCAATGGGGGCGAACTAAGGGTAATTCCTTATGTACCTATGTTTGATTGATTGATTGATTTGCTTTATTTTACTTCGCTTTCTGTGCCACTTTTGGCTAATTTGCGAAGATGGGGATGAGTGATTTATATGATGAAATTGATGAATGGACACTCGCAAACATACATGCCCAGGCTGGGATTCGAACCCAGAACCCCTGGCGCCGTAGAGCGATGTGCTAACCACACCGCCACGGGTCCGGCTTTATATACCTATGTGAAACTGCAATAAACTCAATGGCACATTAGATTTTTCCTTAGTGGCGGAGTGGTTAGCACAGCGCGTGGAGTTCCAGATTTGAATCCCGGCCCGGACATTAGTGACGTTTGTCAGTGTTCCTTCATCAATTTAATCATATCGTCACTCATCTTCTTCGTCGCGATTAACCATAACAAAAGTCATTCAATCAAATCGATCAAAAACTTGCTATCAGAGATTCTTAATTCGTGTCCCGGAGATGTGAACTGTTTAATTAAAGTATTAATTTTCAACGCTGTGATTAACCTAAAGCGTAGAAGAGACAACCTTAACCAAGCAAAGAAGAAATTGGAACAACAGTTTTGTTTAGCAAAGATCGCGTTCATTTTTACCACTGGCAACACTGAAATGCCAAGAGAATCGACGTGCACCACATTGCTCCGAGAAAGGGTTAAAGATCACCACGGTTGGTTTTCGTGGGTTCTCAGAGTACTGTGCGCTTCCAGTTGTTTAGTCTACTTGATTTTTCACGCGCAGACACCCAGGAAAATAGAAGAGATTTAGGAGCGCATTTGGTGGCCAAAGTATACCAATAGGTGGGGGTCGAACTTCCTTTCTTATTAGATTCTCAGTTCAGTCTCTTATCAGTTTTTCGTGGGACGCTGACGTCAGCGTTGGAATTTACGAATAAAGTGCACCCACGTCTTTTTACCCCTCTCTCAAAATATTGGTGAAATTTGTGCTGATGTTCGCTTCTTGAACTAAATTTTTATGGCCCAACAGCCCTCTGAATGTGAGGGCTTGCCGGATCGGCATTTTCATTGGGCGACGCGTGGTCAGCGCTGCTGTTTTTTGTTTTTCGGTACTTATTATTTTTCAAGTAACTTCCCAATTGTCCTCACGACGCTGGGCGAACGCTGAAATGTTGAGGTTCCTTCGGGAATCGAACCCGCGACTGCTCGTACTATTAGGCTACACAGGAGCCCTCACTTCTTGAATTTTGTTGAATTAGTTTTTAGGCCCATTTCATTCACAGATAGGCTAATCGGGACTGGACCTAGATTTGATGATGGTTTAAATCCACTTTATGCACAGTAAGGCTAATCGAGACTGGACCTACAGTTTAAAGTGGGATCCGAACCACTATGTGCCTCCACAGGGTATCGAAAATCGGGACCTCTTGATTACAAGGCGACGACGTTACCACTACGCCATCTGGGAGGCTCCATTGATCAGGACTGGCCTAAAATCATGTGAAATCCAGAATACAGTCTTTTTTACTAAAATTCGACATTGTACAGTCATGCACAATAAAAAGGAGACATTTAGATCCTGAAATTATCTCTTCCCTGCAAGGCGTTATGTGTGTTGCCTAACTCTATGGCGATTTACGAACTTTCTACTGAATGATTCTTATCGAAGTTCACTCCTGGTAAAGTTAGGTAACACTAAACACTAAACGCTGTGATAGAAGTGAGTATTTCAGAATCTAAGTGCCGCCTTTTTATTGTGCCCGATTTACTATATATTATCTAGACTGATTCAAGTTGAACAAATAGTAGATACTCGAAATTGTGACGGTTGGTTCCGGGTTCGACTACCGTCCTTGTCATACGTGTGCGTTTGTGTGACCCTCTTGAATATAATATAACACCATTCATAATCATCGTTGCGATTATCCTAAAGAAAAGCGACGAAAAATAAGAAACACACAACTACTCTCCTATTTTATACCGTGGCCTTAAGACGCGTGAGCAAAGCTCCGGTTATTCTCGACCTTGACCATAGATTTGATTTTTCTTACTTTAACGTTGCTTATCTGGCTCTCGAACCCGGAAAATCCGGAAGCAAGATTCATTCCATGTGCCTCTGCCATCTCAGCCAAGATGAAAATAACCCATGCAAACTCGTGGCTCTGACGATTACCCAGCCTGAAATAAATGGGTACCTGGTGCGTGGGTAAAGGTGGCCGGAGCGTGTTGCTGACCACTTCACCTTCATAAAATGGCCGATATCGTGAATGTGTGGGGCCCTACTACCTTTGCATCACCACTTATGGGTCTTCAAGGAATGGTGCAACATGCACGGAAAACTTTACCTTATCTGTTGTACCTTCATCAATGTAATTTGATCATCATTCATACACATCGTCGCGATTAGTATAAGGATGGAGAAAAAAGACGTAAAGTTAGAAAAATGCAAAGCACCAATACGGATGTGTTGAATGGATTTGAAAATGTAACCTTTAGAAAGATTCAATTACGCCCTTGTGAAATATGCACATTTTGACTGATCGGCCGGACCACGGGACTTTGAACAAGATTGGAGAACAATTTTCGCGACTGAAATAAAGGAACGAAAAAAGCAAAGAAAAAAAAAATACGCGCCTCGGTGGCAAATTGCACTTAGTGGTCCACTTACATAGCTTCCGTAGAATCGGACTTCGAAATCTGACCACGGCACGTTAATCCTAGCTTAACTTACTTACCTCAGAGGGAGGGAGGTGAGGGAGGAAGCTCGGAGATCACTGAAACTCTAGATACCATTTTGCTATTGAATCATTGCTTTCTTTGTTGTTTATATAGGCGCAATTAATAATAATTATAAAAATTGCCATTGATAATAAAAAAATAAGAACTGATTAATGCATGTCACACACATATTTTATATAAAAAAAGGTAAAGTGCTCCCCTGTGCTTAGCACCACGCCATGAAGGCATATAGGGGGTGTGGGGGTAACGCCACCCCCTCTATACACACACACATATTTTATCATTAACTAAACCTAAAAAAAAGTGTTGCGTCAATGTTTTTCTTGTATATCTATACGCAGTTATGTAGCAATTAGTATAATTACAAAAATTACCATAATTACCAACCAATTGTACACTATTAACACTCATTCCATGGGGGAAGGGGTGCTGATAGACCCACCACGTGAATTTTTCCTCCTATGTATGTTGACTTTATGAACAAGAGTAATGCAGAAACAATGGGAACACCCCAGGGACAATACAATTTAGTTTGAATTTTTTAAAATAAAAAATATTCACATTAAACAATCGAAAATAAGATGTAGCTAAGCTAAGGTTAATAATTTTGTTTCGCGGTTAACCTAAAGTAGTATTAGTGACACGTTTAATAAGCAAAATGAAAAGGAAAATATTCAATGCTGTTCAATTTTCAAATAAAAGAAGAGGCATGACTCCCACCTGCGTCGACGAGTGTTGAAATCATGCGGAAAATTTTCCTAATGATGGAATAGGACAATACAAGCGTGTAATAGCAAAGGGTTATACGGAAGCGTACGGGTACGTGTGAAAGTTGGATTATCGGTGCGTGTATCGTCGAGAAAGTCGCGAGCGATGAGTTGCCTTCGTGTCCGTGCACATGAGTGTGACCACGAGCCTTACGTTCAGGCGATTTTCACTTGTTGATAGTTTTCATGAATTACGAAATCATCCGAATTCATAGCTGCTTTTATTCTTTCCAGCAGACAGGTAGACGCGGATCTATAAATTACACCCACATAGACTCAGAACATACATATATACGCACACCCACACCGTGTTGAAAATATGTATATAAAAATGCCATTTGATTCTCACCGTACTTTCATTTCCTTTAGAAAAGGGACACTATTCAAACGCTGAAAAGTGTCCGAGAAATTTATTTCGTTCACCACCACAAATGCTCCATATCGAAACGAATTAGCGTTCGTTATTTTTTTAATTGGCAATATTACAGAATTTTTAACACATATGTAACATGATATGATGAGAAACACTAGTAATGGATCCGTAACACTCCAGTGTATTTTTTATTTCTGGTAATTACGTCGCTTTTTTACCTCTCTATTTGAATCGTGCCGATGAGGATGAACTGATAAATTAGATTATGGGACTAGCACAACGAAACACCCATGACTTACATAGGGATCGTATTTTGGTCGATTTATCGAATTACGTTTTTCTCCCGTCGCTTAGCACTTTTGGCTAATCGTGACGATGAGGATGAGTAATGATTATGATGAAATTGATGAAGGGACGCTCACAAAGAACCCTTATACCCAGGCTGGGAATAGTATCCAGAACCCCTGGCGTCTTATCACGTTATGCTAACCACTCCAACACGGAGTTCGCGGATGATTGGGACTTTCGAAGGTCCTGCGTTCGAGTCTTGTCCATGGCATAAGCCTACTGCCATTCAACTACCGTTAAAAAATTTTCGTTACCGTTTTTAATGTAGTAACGGTCATTCCATAGTTTCCCTAATTAATCTAATTTGAATGATTCAGTTTTAAACAATATATCTTAGGTATAAGCAAGTGTAATTTATAACAATTATTTATCTTCATGCATGATAAAGCATTCAAATTGAAATAAAAAACTGTGTGCACCTCCATTTTTATAAATTAACAGGCAGGCTGTTAATTTTTTAACGGTAGAATATTGTAAATTTTTCGGTAAGTTCTAACAGTGTAGTGTTTGTTCCTATACATATTTAATCTAATCATCGTTCAAATTCGTGAACCGAGAGAGATTGAAAAGCAATGTTAATAACCGAAACACAGACTAGCAAAACCAAAGACAACTTGCTTATCAGAAGTTTCAGTGTGGTCACTCTCTTGTGTTTTTACACTAAACCGTGGAAATTCCTTGTCATGGGCAAATAAGATTGTGCGAACAGACTATATTTCACAAACAACCTTAAATAACGAAATATAATACGTAAAATAATAGGCTACTTTGTTTTCAAATCATATATCTTAAGCTCTCAAACTCTTAATGGTGCCCCAATTTGGAAAAAGTGACCACTTCCGTGGCGGAGTGGTCAGCGACACGCTCCACGAAGTCAGAGGTGAATGGTTCGAACCATGGGTAAGATGTGGGCGTATCGCTGTATTCGTCCCATCACCCATTTCATCATTCATTGCCGCGATTAACGCAACATGTAGAAAGGCGAAGTAAAGAAAAAAAAGAAATAGAAATAACATTTGGACTAAGTGTGTAACACGTATATGTTCTCTTTTGCAGGAAAAAGACGCTGTGAAGGCCTTGAGTTCTTTATTAAGGAAGAGAATGTTCGATTAGGCGGCCCTTTTGAAATGGAGCATTTTAGCAACGTCACCCATGAAGAGTGCGTAACACAATGTTTTAAAGCAGAGAAGTAAGTATGAATTTATAGTGTACTTTGAGTTATTATTATATTGCTGGTTCACTGACAAAAGATCAATTGAGGTTCAGAGTACTAAGACACTTTGGACCAGACAGTTTTCATACATTTATTAATTCACCTCTAATTCAAATTAGTTTACTTTGCTATTTCATGTTCATATTACATACTTGATTGACATCATTTCTTAAAATGCCATTTCTATTACTTCAAATTAGTTTCAAACATTAAGCCACGATAAATTATTACTTTAAAATAGTTTCAAACAATAAACCACGATAAATTATTACTTATTTATAATTTTGTTTTTCAAACATTGTTCAGAATATTATATTTAAATTTAATTATCGCTACAGTCCAATGGTGGGTGATCTGTTGGAATTTTTCCGGCCTTGTCCTCGCACAAAGCGGCTCTGGGGGTCACCCAGCCTCATATCAATGGGTACCTGGAGGAAATCCTGGGGGGAGTAAAGACGGCCGGAGTGTGGTGCTGATCACATCACCTCCAAAATGGCCAAGATCGAGAATGTGTAGGGCCGTACCCCAACATCCCCTAAATGTACCTTCATGGCACAGTATGCACGGGGAAGTTTACCTTACCTTTGCCTTATAGTCCAATGGGTAAGAGCCTGATGGCGACGCAGAGGACCTTGGACCTGGATTTGCTTCCCAGGATGAGTGATTTCTGGTAGTAATTTTTCCGTTGATGACCTTCCGGTGATAAGCTTCTCTGCGACCTCTTAGCATTGCCTAGTTGGAAGGCAAACTTAGAGTGGTTAATTGGCGGCCGGAGCCTAGTGCTGTCACATGTATTTTCATCTACATTGATAAGATGTGACCTTATATCCGCACACTCATACGTGCCCTCATGAAGTGGTGCAAAACAAAAGAGCATAATTGTAATACTACTTCACTTTAATATTAATTTTCACACATCATTATCTTCCCGACAAGAAGATTTTATGTACGGTTTTGAGGGATTTGATTGGGAATAAGCTACTAGTTCCATAATAATTTGGAAGGGTGAGAGTACCAGTGGACAACTTGTATGTGTTTTCAGATGCATGAAAACTAACTCACAAAATGTAACATTATTTCTTTCTAGGTTCTTCTGTCGGTCTTTGGAATACGACGCTGAGACTCGTCAATGTTCTTTGTCAGATGAAGATTCAATATCACAGAGGGATGAAGTTAGGCCAACCAGCAGCCAAACATATAATCTTTATGACGTCATATGCTTTGAAAAATGTAAGTAAAGACAATTTGCTTCTTTCCTTTCTTATCTTGAATGTAAATTAAACAAATTATTGGATAACGTTAGTTGTGTGGTATGAAAATGGCATTACTATTGCAGGTTGGTATTGAGAGGAGACGAGACGAGACTTGGTAGAGCGTCTCGTCTCGAGTTGTAAATTCCTGTCTCGTTCTCGTTCAGATTTATAAACATCTGTCTTGCTCTCCTTTCGGATTCGAAGGGCCAGTTTCGTCTCGAAATTGTCACAGAAGAAGCTTTTACAGCTACAGAGGCATTTAAGGCAAACACATTTTCTTAGTAACATTTTTCATCTTCGTTGTTCAATATGGACGACTTATGATTTTTGAAATGACCTACTATAACAGTAAGAAGAAGGCATTCAAGGCAAACAAATTTTCTTAATAACATTTTTCATCTTCGTTGTTCAATGTGGACGACTTATGATTTTTTAAATTACCTATGTTAACAGTAAGAAGACAATCTCTGTAAAAACTTATTACATTCGAAGTAAAGTAAGTTCCCTACAATACCAAAAGCAGGTATGTACTACTACTTGATTATTATCTGAACTAATACGATGTGTAGCAATAATACTCATTAACATTAACATTATACATTTATAATTTGCAATTTATTGAGTAGAATGTCCTAATTTTTATCAACTATACAGCAGGAACTGTAAAGGTCGTATCCAAAACAAGGCATCGTGACGATGTGATTGTGTCTGTTTTTTAAAATAAATAAACACAAAAGCATGTTGAGTGCTGAGAGTGTCAAAAATATAAGTTCATACTTCTACTTGCGAATATGTTTTCAAGTAGAATATGTCACTAGGACAATATCAAGTTAATACCAATACGCTATCGGGATTGTCGATGTCTATAGTATCGGTACGAATTAATATTTTTCGATATTCTAATATTGACATCCAATTACGATTTTCATAGCGTACATACAGCTCTGTCATCACGTCTTGCCCTACATCCGGTAAGTCTTTGTGCAAGAGCACAGTTGGTCATTGATATTATAGAAACTTTCACGTGACGTGTTGATGTGATTGAACACACTGTTGACAAACCTGTGTGAGTTTCCTAACGACATAAGGAAATATTTGTACAACACACTGCAAGGACCTCTGTGATTACCTGGCCAAACTGATCAAGCAATAGAGAAGATTTGGTGGTGAATAAGGGTTAGCCGTGTGTGTGTTTCTTTCGGGCACTTTACCTTACTACGTACCACTGAAACATAGTGGAGCGGCCGAGGCTGTAATCGGGTCAGTGTTTTGAGAAGGAATGATAATGATACTTTTTGAAATGCCCTCCCATTCTCATTCTGATGTGGAACTAAATCTTGGCGTTGCCGAACGCGCGTAACTACATCTATACACACACACTCATTGCAACATGACGTGAAAGCACTTGTGGGATGTGGCGGCAGGGCCCCACAACTTCACAATCTAGTCAACTCGCGGATGTGTTGTGAGCAGCACCACGCTCCGGCCGTCTCTACCCCTCAGGGTCGTCCTTACTTTCTCATGTATTAGAATGCCTCCCCTATGGCGTAGTGATAATGTCGTCGCCTTGTGATCAAGGGCTCCCGGGTTCGATACCAGGTGGCGGCACATAGCGGTTCGGATTCCACTTTAAACTGTAGATCCAGTCCCGATTATCTTATCTGTGTATAAAGTGTACTTAAGAACAAACTCAAAGAAACAAACCTATTTACTAGAGGATGGGTGAGCCCCAGAGCCACGTTATGCAGGGATAAGAGACAATGCCAGAAAAATCACACCTGAGATCCCAGGAATCGAACCAGGGCCCTCCGCGTTGCAGTTAAACTTAAACCCGTGTGACTTGACCACCTCGCCTCCTCATTTCATATGGACTAAATTACGCAAATTGAAGAGATCTCTGCGGTGAATTTACCCTACAGTAGATAATAATATGCAGAATGATTTTTGTTATCTAATATGTAAATATGCGTAAATCAAAGATTGAGACACAATAATCTGTGATTTTAAGCTTATGGTGCAACGTGCACTTTAACAAAAAGAGTCCGTTCCGTTGTTTATCCAGCATCCATGAAATCACAGCGGTGACAGGAAATTCGTCTGGCGGATGCAGAAATAACACAGAAAAATCGTGTCTGAATTTCTCGGTTGAACGGCCGTTGCCCATCTATTACCAAACAATACTTGAGGGCTATGACTTCGGGACTGGCTAGTTGTCTCCATGGTCAAGTGAATTCGACTTGTTACTATCACGCAGGTCTACATTACTTTTGATCTAAAATTGGACAAAGCATGCAACAGCATAGAATTGTGTCCAGCACCAAAGATTAGCAAATTAATTTTACTGTTGGGGCCGATTCATGTGTCTCAACTTCTCAGAGCGTAAAAGAGCTGACTTGTGCAGAAGAAGTTAGCGTCAGAGTGTTCAGTTCCCGGTTCAGTTTTCTCTTGTTGTTGTCTAGTCCGAACAGTTCTGCAATCCATCTAGCAACCAACGTATCGTATTTCCACCCGAGCCCAAACTCTATGTTAAGTAAAGGTGCATGATACTGATCACCTCATCTACAGTACATGTGCTGCCTAAGATTGTGTGGAATTTCATGGTATGGTGCTTTGGGTTGGTGTGTCATATTTAGCATCTTACTACAGATTCTTCTCCCAAACTATCAGTGTAATTGTTCATTTTTTGAGAATGGTGGTTGTGGAGGGACTAAACTACAGGGTGTACCAAAAGTCCCATTACCCTCCCCCCTTTGAATTGTAGACAAACCTGAAAAATGTTGTTTTAACAGCACGCGTATGATGAGAGAATGGTAGCTATACCATTAAATCAGACCAATGACCACCTTTACTCCAGAGGATCTGTGTGCACACCGCAATTTTCATGGCACAGTATTATTCGCCTCCTGCAAACAATCGTACGAAGAAATGGTCCATTGCACAAAATATGAACCTCAAGCCTTCCGTCGAGGCTAGACTAAAACACAAGATGATACGACCCCAAATTCCTGCCTTTTATTGAAAACGAATCGTAATCAGTGGTGGTGGTGATACTAGCTTGGAGGATCCTTTGAGGAGATATTATCTCGTGCCAGTTCGCCCAAATATTTGTGTGCGGACAAGCATTCCCTTGTTGAAAACTGGTTCCTTCAGACGTGAAACGAGAATGAGATTTTTAAAAACCAAGAATTCATTATACAGGATGAGACAAGATTCAGTTTACATAGGAGTACAAATACGTGCATACAAACATGCACATGATTGATACGTAATAGTTACAGTTGCGCACCATCTGCTTCAGTTCTACGCTCCCAGTTGCGTAAGACGTCTGCTAGTGTGCTGGGGGGGGGGGGGGGATTTGAGAGATGACGCCTGTGATCCTTTCTTTGAGGTGGTCCAATTTCTTAATTTTCTTTGCGTACACGATGGCCTTTGAGTTTTCTTAAGTAGATTTTACCTCAGCTCTGTCCTCACAAGTAAAAATTCAATGGATGTTAGGCCTGGAGACCGTGGTGGCCATTCACCTATGTAACCTAACTTTTACCCTACCCTGTACGTATATTGGTAAAGACGCAGGTATAGAAGTGTACTATAGTGTACAGAACCTTGTTATTAATTAAACCAATTATCAAACTAATGATTGTCGTATTTTCTTTCCATTTCAGTTCAAGAAAAAGAATTTCCGGATAACGCTGTTACCTCCCACCTCTTCTCGGATGGCAGGCGACCTGAGACAGCCTTTCAGAGATATCGAAACAGCCGTCTAAGTGGCGAATATCACTCGGAAATTACAGGTAGAACATTGTCTGAGTGCTTAGACGAGTGCCTGCGCCAATCGAGTTTTCAGTGTCGCTCGGCGGTCTATGATGAAAGATTGAAGATTTGTCGACTTAGCCGATTCAATCAACAAGATGGCTACCGCATCATCTACGATGCAGACCATGATTACTATGAGACGTTGATGAGTAAGTACTTCAATTGGTTATTTGATCCACTTATGGTTATGTACGTGTTTTGTATGTTACGGCCACGGACAGCTGGAAGATTGGTTGACTTCTTTATTAGCTTTTATAATGTTTGATTCAAATGTTTTCTCATTATAAGTTTTAATATTTAACATTGTCAAAATCTGGTTTCTAATTTTTGAAAGGAAAAATATTTGCTTTCCTTTTCAACGGGTAAAATTAGGGTGATGTTTCTCACTTTATTATTTACCGCTATTGTCAATGGAATTGACATGGTGTGATCGGCACCATGCTTCATCTATCCATCTTTATCTTCAAAGAGAGGTGAATGATGAAGAGAATCTAGAGCTACAACTCAGAATATTTTTAATGGAAATTTTCTCGCAATATATTTTTCCTTAAGTGAATGATGTGAATTCACACACTACAATAATTTCCTACGTTATAGAGAATGGTTTTGTTTTGTTTTCTAGTCAGCGAAGTAAATGTGATACGGTGGAGCAGTTCGATAAAATAAAATTCCACGTATTGTAACAAAAGTTGACAATTGTAGTTCCTTTTAAGAGCAGTTGCTGGAAATTGCAGTCAGCTCCGAAGGTCATATGACGTCAACACATTGTGAAGGAGCTTTTGTTTGATTTCAGTCGAATTCACCTTGATTGTTTAGCACATATGTTGATTCTATTGTCACTTTCTTGCATTGTTAGTTCCCAAATATAACCTTGTTTTTGCAGTGGTTTCTTTCGTGGAATATTATATTTCTGTTTGTCTTTTTAGGAATCCCTTTCGTCATTTTGCAATTCTTGCGTCTTCTCGAGGACCCAGGGGCATGCCCAGGAAATAAATGAGGTTGAATTTTGGCAAATTTTTTACAATATATGTAAAAAGTTTGTCACGGTTTAAGTCCATTTTGTGCACAGATAAGCTAATCGGGACCGGACCTACAGTTTAAAGTTGGATCGGAACCACCATGTGCTACCATCGATGGTCAAAGCCGTGATCCTTGATTACAAAACGATAGTGATACCACTACTGTGTGTGTGTGGGCGCTCACGCATAGGGCCTCCCCGGTGGTATAGTGGTAACGCCTTCGCCTCGGGGCAGGTTTTACGACTTAAATATTAATATATTATAATGCATATTTGGTAGCATAGTGCGCTCTTTTTAATTTGAACTTGGATAATTCGAATTATTCGGTAATTCGAACATAAGTTTATTCCCCTGCAAATCATCTTTAGTGACGTAGACCTCTATGCTTTGGTTAATTCGAATATTGGATAATTCGAATTTTTTCGTGTCCCCTTGACGTTCGAATTAAAAATAGTCCATTGTAGTATTATTTCGAGGGTGTTGAGCTCTAAAGCTTCACCTCGGTATGCTCTTGATACTTCACATTTATGAAAAACGTAAAGATATAATAGGTATATGTACGGAGGGGTAAGTATACTAATTTAAAGCCGTGAGTGCGAGGGCATAAAACTGTTGGCAGAAAAACGGGACTGGAATCAAAATATTTCGGAGGTGGCAACTTGAGCGCTCAAAACTCTCTGCTTTAATTTTGTACAGTATTCTGCAAATACGTACTTCTTTCGTGATAAAAAGTGCTACATTATTCAGAACGGAAACAATACATTGCTCTAAGTAATAGCTCCATAGTGTTTTTGGTTAATATTAGTTATTCCTCGTTGGAAGTAGCGTGGATTATATTCATGCATTCCCCCAAATTTTCTAAAAAAAAAAAAAAATAATAGAAAAAACAGTGAAACTACAATAAAATATATCAGTGTAAGTAATGACCCTCCCCGGTCGTATTTTTCTTCCGAAAAGCCTGCTAGGTGCATGTTAACAGTAAACTCTATTTTCGATTTAAAATGAAATGCTGTTGAACAGTTTGTGACACACTTTAGAATTTCTAATGCACTGTGCTTGTCGTTTATTGAGCAATTGCACAGTTTACACAAGGTATGGACGCGATTTGTAAATGTGATTGGTTTGGAGGTCATTTGGGTGTGTCGCTGTGGCCTTGTGATCTTTCTACATCAGTTCTTTGGGCAGGGTAATTAGCTGGTTGGTTGGTTGGTTGAATTGGTGTTTTAAGTCCACTTTATGCATAGTAAGGCTAATTGGGACTGGACCTACAGTTTAAAGTGGAATCCAAACCACTATGTGCCTCCAGCGGGTATCGAACCCGGGACAGTAATTAGCTACTAGCTATGTTCATGCAGTGCTCCAGCACTGATAATCAAGTGTAAACGTGCTTTGTTTAGCTCTGTGTTTGCAGGTTGAAGTTTGAATTAAGAACGTTTATGATTATCTCTAATGCATTTAATGTTTGACGAGAAAAGTTGCTTTTTACCTTGAGGACACAAGATTTATGGATGTAAGGTATCATACAGGCCTTCTGCATAGAAAAGTGATGTAGCTAATATCATGCTCCAATTGTCTTAGCTCTCAGGAACAAACTAACCTCTTGTTTCGTTGGTATCTCAAATAAATTAATGTCTTACACCATTTCATAGAGAAAACCTAGGCATACCTTTACTGAGAGGTAAACTTGAAATGCATTTCCAACTCCTTTTTAACAGAAGCGTGTGGGGAAATGGGACAAATAGCTAATAACATCACAAAAGTTTCATTAGTAAAACTAGATGTACACTCTTTCGAAGTTTTCTTTCTGGACACGTTTGTTTTAATCAAAGTAGGCTACGACTTAGGAAAACACGTGTCTCTGGGCGTTTTTCATGTCTAAATGCAATTACAAACATACATTCATCGATCTCAAGTTATAAGATGCAGATATTATCTCACAACATTTAGTTTGGAATAGTGTGCAGCATGCATTTGCAATTGTTTCTGAGAATAAACTAGCAGTGTGTATTGAGGTCCACATTGATATGAAATTCATGAGGATGATCCAATCTGTTTTGTTTCCAGTTGTCGTTTGAAAGGCATTCGCGTCTATCTCTAGAGACGACTACGACGAAGCTAGAGTTAGCACTTAACCCAAGTTTTTATTTTCTAGATAACCACTTTGACGGGACTGGGGCCAATAAGTATCGACCCGATCATATTGGTCAGGACACCAGTCATCATGGAAGGCCCCCATATAGTGGCTTAGGTATTTCCGTGTTAAGCGTTTGTTTGCCAGTAAATAAAGCATGCACAATTTTGGTCAGCATACTGTCTGATTGGCTGCCAATGGTTATTTGTTTGTTTGCTCCTTGAGTATTGATCCTTTGGTAACTTTATTCCCCATTTCTTAGTTATTTGAATCTCAAATCTCAACTCAGTCATCTTGAATGATTCAGCGCTTCGAAATCGATTCTCGGTCTACAATTTATTGAAATTAAATACTGGCCAATAAAGTTTGATGCAAGGCGACGAATTAGGTTATATAGTAGTATGGAATTAATAAATAGTGAATTCAAACACAGTGCAGGATTCTAAACTTATTCATCAATTTTAATAGCACTATTATTTGCATCACTGTAAAAAGTGGAAGAATGCAATCCAAGATATATCAGTATCGAAGAAAGAGTGGGTATGTCATTACCAGCTTCCTATTGTACAGCAAATAGTGAATATAATTTTTGTATATTTACAAGTCTACTTTGGTATGGGTTGCTTGCGTTCGATTACCGTCGGAAACCTTGTAAGAACAATTGAGGAGACACCTGATTGGGAATAAGTATGAGAGAAATCCACGAAAGTCGATGGGGGCTACGCGACAGTCGACAAAAATTCACCACATATCACTCCATTTTCTGCTTTTGGGTTTCATTTTCTTACAACTTTATCTCCAAAAATGTTTTTTTTTATATATAATTCTTTTAAAACACTCTTGTTTGAAGAATGCGCGCACCTTATCTTGAACAGTAAATAATCTTGTAAACCTTTATTTTTGCTTGAGCCTACTTTTAAGTCCACTTTATGCACAGAAATGCTAAACTGGACTTACAGTTTATAGTGGAATACGAACCACTGTTCTGCCTCCACTGGGTATGAAACACGGGACCCCTTGATTACAAGGCGACGACGATATCACTGCACCATCAGGGAGACCCTATAAGCTGTTATTAATATGCGCAAATGATCATATCAGGGGTCCCGGGTTCGAATCTCGGCCTGGGCATAGGTGTTTGTGAGTGTTCATTCAACAATTTTCATAATATCATCAGGGCCTCCCCCATGGCGCAGTGGTAGCGTCATTGCCTTGTAATCAAGGGGTCCCGGGTTCGTTACCCGGTGGAGGCACAAGTGGTTCGGATTCCACTTTAAACTGTAGGTCCAGTCCCGATTAGCCTTACTGCGCAGAAAGTGGACTTAAAACACCAAATCAAACCAAATCAATCTTAATATCATCAATCATTCCCATCTTCGCAAATTAGCCAAAAGTTGCACAAAAAGCGAAGTAAAATAAAGCAAATCAATCAATCAACTGATCATATACATAGAAGAAAATAATGCCCAAACATGGACACGTCCAACACAACCCTTTTCACACATATAAAAATGATGGAATACGGACATAATACAAGTTTCCAAAGCTCGTACGGTGTTGCACAACAAGAAGAAATGGGTGATTTTTTATAGCCTATGAAATTTGTTGGGAAATAAACTATCAGGAATTTTAACGCTTCCGACCTGAATTGCCATCATTGATGAGATCAGAGAAATCGAGGTCAGTTCCGGTTGGATCGTCTGTCCTCGTTTTGAACGTAATTTCCATTCGTTTGGTGGACAACGGCTTTTAAGCGTTACTCTCCCTTTCACGAGGATGACAACATTACTATCATTCACAGAAAAAAATACTGGACATACGAGTGCGAAGTAAGCTTAGCATCGCAAATGTCTTGAATATCTATCACCATTAGATACAACTCAATGCGAACAGAATTTATACATTGATGTATATTAACCTGCTGTGGTTTGAAATTGTGTGTGCTCGAATATAGAAAATTTCAATTATGGACAGAACGTAAAAATAACAACAATAATGTCACCAATGTGTGTCCAGAAGTATCTTTCTAGGAAAATACGAATTTTATATCGTACCGTCCTTAATTCACAACTAAATTTCAAACTCTGTATAATTCTACTATGATAACATTTTGTTTTCGCCCCTACGTTGTAAACATTTTGTAACTACTGTTCTTCGGACTTTGTTGACGACAGAGATTCTTTTCGTAACTTAGAAGTGGGGATGGTGTAGTATTGCGGCATAAAATACGCATGGTGCATGCCAGTGTGATTTTTATTTTTGCTCGCGGAAAGTCAACTTGGGGATGTAAGTTTCCGCTATTCTCCGTCGAATTCGCTACTAACCAATCAACGCTCAATTGTGTTCGGTTCGCTGCAAAGAGGATGGATATCTAAGGAGGACAGTTGGAATGTCACAAATTATGGAGGATATGATCCCTTGTGTATCTATTCCAACCTCCATTCTTACCATCCGAATGCTCTCCTGGCTAAATAACTTCCTCTGCAGTAGAAGGAATGCAATTGCCTGCTTGCATAACTTTACTTAAATGCCACTGTGCATTTCTTCTTTGGTTTGATGCATGGCTCAAAAGGAGGATTTCGAAATGTGTCTTCACTTTGTGTCCTCTAATAATCACTTTGAATAATTCGTGCACACTGTAGAAATGTTGTGCATGCTAATCTGTATTTTCTTTTATAGGCATGTGCATGGGAAATTAATTTTGCGTCATTAATAAATCTCGTAATGGCAAATACGTCGATGATAGTCATTCTCACAAAATAACTATTTTCTCTTCGAAATGTGCATGTGTTTTACTGTGAAACTAATTGCTTCATACTGGTGAAAAGTATTATCATAAAGCAAATGATATGTGACAACAATGTATCATCTGCCACTACATCATCTGGTTCAACATCAATATGTTACAAGAAAATGTTTCCTCATGCCTAATGATTTGGAAAGAAAAAAAATTGTATCTTTGTTGTAAGCGATAAAATATTTGACAATTAAGCCCTCCTCTATCAAGAATTTTGATGAGATTAACTTACTATCGTTAAGAAGATTACGTAGCTATTCATTTTCTCTTATTTCTGTTTTGAAATTTCGATGCTATCTTTGTTCTTGATGTACATGTAGCACCAGCATTATGATATTTAAGTGTGATTGAAGAGTCAAATATGATTGTTATTGGGAGTTGTATTGGGGAAAAAATCGGAGATTGCGAAGAATCTACATTATTGCAACCAACCTCTTGGAATCTCCTCTATTTCTAGATTTTATTTTTTCCACTAACATCTCAGACTTCTTTATACCATATTTCTAAATACGGGTTCCTCGGCTTCATTCGTTCGTCCTTATCAGTGAACTGCGTGCGGTTTTCATTGCCATGGAAATATTTATTCCCTCTCATTTCATGATTCACTTACCTTTTCCCACGAGTTATTATATTATTCAAGTACCATGGAAGCTTATCTATTTTCTGAAATTATTCTAAGTTTGTGTGCAACTAGATAAGTAATAAAAACTTAAATGTGCGTGTGAAGTTAAATAAATATTATTTTGTAACTTTTGCTTTTAATTCTTTGGGACAAAAAGGAGAGAGCGCATGAACACTTCATCGAAACTTTGTAATTCATTTCTACCTTTCTGCCGACGTGTACAATTTGGCAAAAATTCAATATAATTACGTGTAGGGTAACTTCAGTGTTAACAAGAATCCTTCCATCTGAGTTTTACCTGAACATACTGAAGAAAGTCGAAATTGAATTTCTTGAAATTGAAAAATAAAATGAATAATTCCTATATACAATACCCCTATACGCCTTCATGGCGTTGTGCAAAGCACAGGGGAGCACTTTACCTTTTACCTTTTATTCCTTGTTTCATCACCTAAAGTCTCTGCTCTCTGCAGAATTCAGCAGTGTAGTGAACAGTTAAGTCACCGTATTACAACTTTCAGTTCTTGTCTTTTAAGTGTTTGAAGTATTTGCAGTTTTTTTCTGCTGTAAGTCAGTTCACTGGATTTGACTTTACTTGTATTCGTTCCACCAGATAGCTGAAACTAGGACTTACCGAGCTGTATAAGTTTGTATTATTCATTATTACATATATATTCTTTTATGCAAAGTATTTTATTTCTTTGTTGAATCTGGGATTTCATAACACTTCTGTTGCTATCCTTGCAACTAAACGGGAAAATACAGACCAAACAATCATTGCAATATACTACAGCAGCAACCAGTTTCAGGATCATGGATACCTTGAGCAGAAGGTTAAGTAGGCTTGTACTTTTAGGTGGTGGAGTCGGAGGGCCCCCACCGTATGGAGGAGGAGGAGGAGGCGGCGGCCCTGGTGGTGGCTACTATGGAGGGAGCAGCGGAGGTGGCTATTATGGAAGCGGTCATGGAGGCAGCCATGGTGGCAGCCATGGAGGCAGCCACGGAGGTGGCCACAGCGGCTATGGGGGCAGCAATCACTATGGCAGCGGCTCAGGCTACCCCGGCGGTGGAGGCGGATATGGGTCGGGCGGTGGTGGACATTCTGGATACGACAATGGTTATTATGGGAACACCGGGAATGCAATTGGACCTGGGAGACCCCCAACGCGTTGTGAAGATGGAGACAATTTCAAGCAAGTAAGTCATCTCTCATTGTGTACTGTTCACATCTGTTGGTGGTTTGGGCATTTTGGGGGTGTAAGGGGTGGTCTTTTGACAAGGCATCCCACTTTCACGTAGTACCCCCCCCCCCCCTCAGAGAACTGCAGGCCAGTGCCTGGACCCATAGTCGGTATAATCATCTGTGAGGTCTTCGGTTGTGTCGTTCATATGTGTTTGTTATTGTCCTTATACAATCCCTAAAATTGATAATGAAAATAAATCTAAACCTAGGATTTGGGAGGCCCAATATTTAAAATAAAACAAGTAGCTTGCTCTATTTTCTCCACATTTCCCGTACCAGAAGAAAATTTGGAATAACTAAGACAAAGTCTTTTGTCATGATATTATAAATACATTTCCATATCAACTATCCAAGAATCAATGACCTGAAAGAATTGCCTCTGTCAAGGAACACAACCTTTTAAGAATTCTATTCCTAAAACGTATTTGATCCTTTTCTCATTACAAGGCAATGTTTCCATTTCTAGCTTTGAAGTTTATGCAGTTATTTTGGAAACCTATGTCTGTTAATTCCCTTACAATTTCCAATGATCAACCCGGTATCAGATGGTCTCAGAAAATGTTCTAAGTGATAATATCTTTGAAAAATCGAAATATTTTGCACGTCCATACGAGGACATCATGCTAAATTAAATTGATAATATTCACATTTCTTAATCGGTCCTTTTCAGGGTAGTGCTTTGGCATCTTACAAACTTTTATGGAAACAGAGTGAAATTATACATGCGATTGAAATACCATACAACCAAGCCCTTGCCTAAGTGATATTTGGAAAATATTCCAACAAAGTTAGATATGACTTAACTTAATCGTCCTCTTACTTAAACATTTTTCATTTATTTTCTAGGTGGGAGTTCGATTGCGAATGAGACGCCAATTTATTCGCCGATTTGCCAGCAGTCAATCCCTTATTTTGTGTGAAAAGGAATGTGCGGAATCCCGTGACTTCATCTGCCGCTCTTTCAATTACAGGTAGCTATGTCCTTTGTCTCTTTATATTAAATTATACATTATCATTGTTACCATTGCGTGTTTTATATTTCTCTAATCTATTTACCTACATAAGCAGAAATCTCTTTGACTCTAACTGCCACGACTTGAGCGAAGTTTTTTAAAAGCCAGTTTTATGCTGATGTAGGGTAATTCGGACTTGATATGTAATTTCAAATTAGATTCTAACCACTAACGGAAATGTACTCATCTGGAGCATCACGTATTAACGAAAAAATTATAGGGGATTGCCAGGAGCAGATTTCATGCAGATCGGGTGTTAATTGGTTGCATGCATTGAAAATTTTGTATCAGCTTAAACATGCATCATAAACCAACAAATATACCCATTTCAATTATTTATAACTCTGAGATTTTTAATCTATTATCAATATTTTACCTTCAGTTTGTTTTTAAGTCCATTTATGCACAGATAGGCTAATCGGAACTGGCCCTACAGTTTAAATGGAATCCAATCTACTATGTGCTTCCACCTGGACCTCTTGATTTTATTTTTTGATTGTTGTTATTTAGCGTCGCTTTTCTGCCACTTTTTCGATAATCGCCACGATGAGGATGAGTGATGATATAAGGAAATTGATGAAGAGACAGTCACAGAGGTAATCCATGCCCAGTCCAGGATTCGAACCCGGAACCCTTGGTGTCGCTGGGCGCTGTGTAACAACTCAGCCACGGAGTTCGGCTGGACCTCTTGTTTACAAGGCGACTACGATACCGCTATGCCATTGGAGAGACCTTCAGTGTTTTATGGTATTTTTGAAAAGTTTACCATTGTAAACAGAAGGGACTTTTACAATCAATAACGCTTATGAATTTCTTTCTCTCTAGACCATATTCAGTGCCCTACGGAGCAGAACGTGAAAATTGTGAGCTGAGTGACAGGGACTCCAGAGAATTGGATGTTAACAATCCATCATACTTTGAAACAACTGGGGATTATGATTTCTATGAAAGATTTGGAGGCAGGGCTGGCACTGACTGTTTGGATGGTAAGTTATATATTATTTCTGTATTAGTAGTGGAAACTACTTATTTTTCCTGAATTTTAGAACTGCTGATTTTAAATTATAGTTTCGTTATTGGTTTTGAAATTCCCAAATATATACGTAGAAGGCAAATTGTTCATCAGTATTTTCATTTATCTTTCTCCAACTGATTCCTTGGAGCTTTATATCAATTCTTGACCCTCGCATTGTGTAAAACAAAGGGAATGAACATGCTGATGGACAATTTGCCTCCTAGCTGCATCCCACTCAATTTGAATTTATTTTTCACAGTGTTTTCATAGCAATACCAAAGGTATCAGGAGTGATTACATAGTTAATTATTGAATTCAATTGTAGAACCTCAAGCATACTTCAACGCGATTACCCTTGTGCAGAAACAGGAGACATGAAATGAATTATTAGACTCTACGAGTCCCTATAAATGGAGCATTTCGTCTCTCCGAAGTGGAATATTCGATCGCTACAGAGCGCGGTGATCGCTCTGTAATTCGAAACATATACAGGATATTATATTATATTACGTACGAAGTACAGCTTCTCAAGTTTGTTCATGTTTGAACTTCTATTTCAGTAAGCCAAGTTTGTAGTGAAGATGGCATGGAATTTACACTAAGGACACCTGAGCCATTTGTTGGAAGAATTTACACGTATGGCTTCTACGATCGATGCTTCTTCAGAGGAAACGGGGGAACACTCAATGTTCTTCGGATAAGTGGAGCTCAAGGATATCCGGATTGTGGAACTCAAAGGGTATGATATCAGTCATTCATATACTTATTTATAATGTTAGGATATCGCTATTGATATTTTTAAAACATTAATATTTTCATATTTTTGGTAACACAAACAGATATTTTCATTATACCATAATTAATCAAACATTTGTTTTTCGTAAATTGCCATTTAAATGAAAATTGATGACCATTTGATAAGACAGTATAACGATGGAACTCATACAAGATTGGAAGATTCGAAAACATATACTAATAAATATTTTTCATTTGAGCAGAGCATTGCTTCTAACGAAAATACTACATTTGGAGTGTCTTCTGTATAAAGTACAAAGAAGAAGGCCTCTGTGGTGCAGTGTTGTTAGATAGCGCAAGGGAAAAAGTTATGGTCATAGGCCAAGCACGCTTGCGTTTCTCTTTCATTCATTTCTTCATCATCAAGTATTCACTATTCTTTCTATTTCGGTTCGTTTACGTTGCTTTTCTATCTCGGAAGTTAATTACGATTATGAGGAAGCGCAATAGACTGATAAAATGAATGACGGAACAAACACAAAGATACATTTACGCCTTACACTTGGTTCGAACCTGCGACCTCTGATTTCTTAGCGTGTTACGCTGATCACGCTGCCACAGAGTCTTGAATGAATCAATCAATTGTTACTAACAAATCCATTACTAACACGTAACGGCAACTCGAATATTTTCTCGCAAACTAATAAAATTCCTCAATGAGAAAATATTTAAATCGGTAGGTGATAATTTCACTAAAGATTTATTCTTATTTATTTACTCATCTTTTATTTCCTTTTCTTTGCAGTATGGAGATACAATGACCAATATTGTAGTGGTGCAGTTCAGCGACTATGTGCAAACAGGGCGTGACAAGAGATACAATTTGACCTGCCTTTTCCGTGGACCTGGAGAAGCTGTAGTCACATCGGGCTACATTGGCGCAGGGTATGCACTTTTTGAAAATGTTGTCTTCTTTCCATCAAATAGGAATTTTTAAAATTAGGTCTATACTTCATAGTTTCGAATTTGTTTAGGAAAGATAGAAGGCTGGGTGTGACCAGTAGGGGACTTAAATTTTGATTTTGTAATACTTCTTCCATGTCTATAATATCGATAAGAAATTGAATACATTTTTGAAATCTTATACTGGTAATAATAAATACAGTTATAAGACTATCATTAGATATTATACTGCAGTTTCTATGACGTGGTACTACATGCCTATTCAGCCACCTCGATGCTCGAGTGAGTTGAGTGGTCACCAGGCCGTAGATATGCCATCGGTTTCGTCTAATTAACATTCATCTTCTTGTCGCGATTATCATAAAGAGTAGCAAAACTAAATAACTACAAATGCAAAACATGTCCATCTTAATCAAATTCATTTCCTTGTTTCAGATCTGGAAGCCCAATACCGATCGAATATCTTCCTGCCGAGAACACGCTTAGTTCCAGGGTCCGGCTTCTCATTCTGTACCAAGGAAGACCAACAACCACCATCGCAGTTGGTGATCCTCTCACTTTCAGATTGGAGGCACAGGATGGTTACAATTATGCCACTGATATATTCGCCACTAATGTCATTGCAAGAGACCCCTATTCCGG
Organism: Lepisma saccharinum; assembly: GCF_977018435.1. Classification (NCBI taxonomy): domain Eukaryota; kingdom Metazoa; phylum Arthropoda; class Insecta; order Zygentoma; family Lepismatidae; genus Lepisma; species Lepisma saccharinum. The sequence continues at coordinate 9,008,693 of NC_139230.1, forward strand.
AAGATCTGTTCAACTAATAGACAGATATGGGTATGATATTTCATTCAGTTCTGTAATATTAGTTTATTTGGTTGAAAAAAAAATATATAAATCAGTAAACAATTTAAGTGGAATAAACACTTAATTACATTTTAATTTACTCGAACATTTCTTTTCATATCATCTCTTAAATTTTCAAATTGTTTCGTCCAGCTTGGTTAATTGCAATTGGATAAGTTCATTGAGTTTGTGTGGACATTGGACTATCTCAGTATATCAAGCAATAGAGAACAAGGTTATATTGAACTTGCAATTTTAAAAATGTGAAAAATATACAGGAATATACATGTAAAGATTACATTTTAGAAGGAAATCATTCTTACCGTCTCTACTTTAGGTGCCCTGTTGACAACTACGTGTTTCCTGCCTTGGACCGTTCACGGGATGGAGATGGCTTGGAAGCAAGGTTCAATGCTTTCAAAATCCCAGAATCAAACTTCCTGGTTTTTGAGGCGACTGTCAGGACTTGTCGTGAAGGATGTCAACCTGTAAGTATAACATTTATTTACTAATAAGCTTTCGTTTGGTGTAATTTATGCACTTTAAGATCTACCCAACTGAGGGTAGACAATATGACTCTTGTTTGTAGCAAGTATGGTATTAAATTCTATCACATAAAACATGTATTTGTTAAAATGAAAAAATACATAAAAAAATCATTATATTGAATTCAAACACTTATAACAGAAATTGTAGAAAAAGATGAAGAATTTGGAACACTGTTGCGTTATTTATATACTTTCTTTATTTTATGTTTCTTTCATAGGCTTATTGCGGAGGGCACTCAGGAAGAAACGAACCTTCATATGGCAGGAAAAAGAGAAGCTTGAATGACACTGAGATTGCTGATGTGCAACAAAGCAACAACAATTTGGGAAATGGCACCGATGAAGGGGAGAAGATTCGGGAAATGATCAAGGTATATAATTAATAGATATATAATTGACATATTTTGTTTTAATCATAATTTAGCAAGATGTAAAGGAAAAAAGGAAACCCCCTTCACCCGCATACATTAAGAAGTATGCGCTACTGCCCTGGTGCCTTTAAAATAAACCAGGGTGTCATATGAGCAGAATTTTACGGTTCTCCCGTTTTATTTTTTATTTTTATTTCATAATTCAGTACAATACAATGAAATAAAATGATAATACAAGACAATATAATATACTAGATCCGATGTTCGGGTAACCAGAACCATATATTGACTATTTTTAGTAGTTGAGTTGATGGTGGTTAAGGGAAGTACGAAATGAGGGTATATTAGAATATTGGATCGTGATCTACGTGATGAAAGAAGTAAGAAAGTGTATGTACTGGAAGCCGGCATAAAAGTAAGAAAGAAAAAAAGAGAGAAGAAAATAATACAAGAATAATAATAAGTAAATTAAAATAATAATAATAATAATAATAAATGAAAATAATCTAACTGGAAATAATTATCAGTAGGATCGTGGATGGTTATTATTGGTTATTGCTGATTATTAGTTGCTCCTTGAATCTTCAGTATAGCTGTCCTGGGGAGCTTCAGGAAGTTTGGTTAAATGTTAATTCATTTAGTGTGGGATGCGTAAAAGGTGCACGTGAACAAGTGGTTAAAGTTTATAATTTAGCAAATTAGGCGTGTTAGTTGTATGCTATCATATGAAATGTTGGTTATTGATGTTAGCGAAAATGTAAATGGTACTAAGTTAGTAAGAATAATGAATGTGTTTACTATTTTTTCTGATTTCATGTATCACCCTACTACACTGCTCAAGTATAACCAAAATTTCTTTCCAGGTATTTGAAAACAAGTGGGATCTAATTCAAGAGGAACAGGTGGAACATCTGTCTAGCGATGCATGCCTCTCGACAGGAGAATACTATGGTCTCATTTCTGCAGTTATTATCCTACTCATAGCCTTAATTGGAGTGACTGCGGTTGCCGGAACATGCTATAGGTAAGTGAAACATAATTATTCAAAATAAAGGCTTGGATTGATTGATTGATTAGTTTTTAATTATTGTTTCTTTTCTACCACTTTTGGCTACTCGGGAAGATTAGGATGAGTTATGTTATGATGTAATTGATGAATGGACACTCACAAAGAACACGCATGTGATTCGAACTCGGGACTCCTGGTGTCGTAGCGTGCTGTGCTAACCACTCGGCGACGAAGGTCGGCAAAATGAAGGTTTCAAGACGATGTGACAAACCTAAGTAAATAAAAAAGTAGCAATGGAATTATATATTAATGAATACTTTCCTTAATCTCAAGGCACAAACAAGCATTCGTTTGATTTTTGGTAGGTGCTCTAGATCTGTCTCCTCCGTAAGTCCATAGACGGCTGGAGCTTGGTGCTAACCGAATCACCTCATAGGATATTGTAAACTACGAGGGATAGCGTATAGTTCAAATTTTTACATCACGCACAGCATTAAGAAAGTGGAATCCAAGTTATAAACTGAAATAAATTGATAAATTTAACAAAAAAGTGTATGTTCGTCAGAAACTGACAAAATGTTATAGTTTTGTATGGATTTCGTTTCGGATTTGTTTATGTAACACTAACAGTACTCTAGTGTTTAGAGTAAAAGAGCAAAGGTGACGTCACTATATACGGAATGGAAGGGGAAATTCAAGGGTCTTATAGTTTGTGTTACCTAAAGCAAGAGAGAGAGAATAGGATACGGCGTTAAATTATTTTTTGTGTGGATTATGGTGGCGGAGGGGGTGATCGACCTTCTCTTATTGACGTATAAATTAAGCTATCAACCCCTCGTCTCAAGATGTATAAAACTAACAATAAACTTTACATGAATATCGCAGTAGGAGTCGGATGCACCCCCTCCCCTCCAGAACTTTCAAATAGGGAATGTATGAGGAATATTAGGGTGGTGTAAGGTAAGTTTAGCCCCAAATGACCACAAATTAAGCTTTTCTGAAAAACGTTGGGGTTGTGAAAAATGGAAGGATGTTAGTGGGTAATGGTAAAGAGGTTGTCAGGGGAATGTTGGAGATGCTTGTACTCTCTGTCTCGGGAAGGTGTTGAGGAAGGCCGCATATAACGGTAGACAAGGGGATAAAGCGAGTGGGCGGGGCAAAGCAGGCCGCGCTGCTGCAAACGGCTGGTAGCTGCAGCCGCGCTTTCCTCTCCATGCACTCACTTCCATCTTACGCGTTCATTGGTCAAGCTCTCACGAATCACTATACTCGCGGATAGACTTGTTTCCGTTCGCTTGCTCCAGAGATTCCCGGAACGGAGTGTAGAAATCAATGATCCCATCCTCTTACGAGAGAATATTGTTAAATCAGCACTGATATATTTCAACCTAGTCTCAGGCATCTGCTGGTGAACAAGGTCATCGTAACAGCTGTGTTGCTTACCTTCTTACTAGCTCTTTAGTTTTGACAAAAGCAATTATGCTTATAGCTGTTAATTAAAATTGCATTGTCTTAGATGTACAATTTAACCATAACTGTGCATTTACTCTTTATAATGTTCTTTCAGGCGCTACTGGACAGTTCAAATGAAGAACAGTTGTGCAGATAGCACTTCACCTACCCAATACAGTACGAGCGGATCCCATGGACAATCAAGCCGTCACAGCAATTTCTCTTTCCATATCACAACTTCTCAGAAACCGTTTGAAACTAGGCAAGTGATAACAGGATGCATAATATCGTGAATATGACAAATATTTAAGAAAATATTGACTGTAGGAAAATTATTAACACGTAATTCTTAACAAATTACCACGAGTCTTGGCTGCATATCAATGGATTTTGTGGTTCCATATGTTGATAGCAGACTATGGTGGCAGCTTAAGGCAGCTTCTGCAAATTTCTTTCTAAAGTGTCATCATAATATTTTTATAAATTTTAATTATCCAGGCAAGCTTGTCATTTGGAAAAATAATTGGTGGATTTTGTAGATTTGTAGAATGTAAAGTTTCATTGCTTTTCCTGTCCCAACGAGAAAGTATAGAATGCATGTCCCTCGCTCATATCTATATGTATATTAATTACACATGCATTTCTAAATATATTCTCAATGAAGCTAATGAACAGAAGATAACGATACTGCTTTATAAAAACTGTGGCAATATCCAAATAAATATTACGTGGAAACAAAGCAAAGCACAAGTTAGTAATAAATAAAAGAAAAAAAAATAAATGATACAATTCCTTGATATCAGGCCAAGCACAAATCAGAAATAGTTTGTAATGCATTTTACAAAATATAATTGCACACAATAAACAGTACATTTGGCCCACACTCCACATTTGAATGATATGTCCAAAAAGAGTTTCATATGTAGAAAATATATCTGCATGAGCAGTAAAAGCACTGTGTTGTGGCAGAGTGTCTCTTGTCAGGGAGAACAAAGAAGCTTTACTCATATTACTTGTACAAAATCCACCAATGGATAATGACAATAATTCTCCAGTTATGTTGACAAATTATTTCACAGCGGCAAAAGAACATTGGATTGAATTAATTGCAACACATTACAACAAAAGAGACATGTATCTGACACGACTTGATTAGACATATCATTATGGAGTAATTTAATACAGCCACCACTGCTACCACTTATATCTGTTTGTTTGGACAACAATATTATCAGCGTTATTGAGTTTCACACAAAAAAATGAAATATATTAAATAATTATTTGATCAATGTCTACGCTCTTTACGCTTCAACAGTAAGGACATGGCAAAGTGGATTGTGTGGGCCAAATGCCATAATAAACAGACAATAATAAAATAATCTCGCAACGTTTACACAGGAGGGAAGATTGTGCAATATTGAAAACAATTTCTGATTGTGCCAAACACAACCATTAAGTATGATCTCAGCTATATGTGCCATATAAAAAACTAAAAAAATGTGTGAATATATTCAATATTACGAGCTACGCTCAAGTTAATAATGTTTCAAATAATGAAATATATAGCCTACTGAAACAAGTTATACAATTTTGCCATGTCTGATTGCACTAATCATATAAAATATCACTGACTATCTTCGTTTCAAAGTTTCCTTTCTTCATATAAGTTTGGAATGCTACATATTGAAATTAGTTAACGTCAAAAAATATTATCTAATCAAATCAATTGTCTATTTCAATGGTAAAAATCAAGAAAAGAAATAAGTGAAGAATAAGCACAGTATTACATTTCTCGTATAAATTTGCAAATTTATGAGAAAAATTATCCATAGTCAATGTATATTTATCGTTAAAGCCTCATGAAACGAATTTTCACAATATAATACCATTACACCAAATAAACGATGTAATAAATTCCTTTTTTGTTTATGAATGTTCCAAAGTGTTGACTTTGAATGGATTGTATGGAATTATAGATTTGGACACTCTACCGGAAACCAGTAATGCCGATATTTAATATAAATGGCTGAACGGAAAGTAAAGAAGAAATAATGATATCTTATGGGAACAGTAAATCTGTCAAAATCTATGCTTAATGAGATTATCGAGGCATCTTATGAAAAGTGCATTCCATAGAGAGTAACTTCAGTTACTGCGAAATACAAGTATGTTACTAAACAGAAGGAAAATAATATTAAAACTGGTCGTACAAATTGCAGCAGCAAAGTTGTAAATTGGAAGTTGATGGATTGAATATATTTTTGTTGGCTTGATTTTTTTTTTTTTTTTTATATTTGATTTAGTTTATTTTACTTCGCGTTTTGTGCCTCTTGGCTAATTTGCGAAGATGGGGATGAGTGATGAAATGATGAAATTGATGAATGGACATTCACAAACAACCAAGCCCGACCGGGAATCGAACCCGGGACCCTTGGCGTCGCAGCGCGATGTGCTAACCACTCGGCCACAGGGTCGGGCTTTGTTGGCTTGATAATCAACATTATAACTTAAAGTTACAAGTTGGACAGTCTTAAAGAGAATACTAAAAATACTATAATTGTTTTCACTATACAATTCCGAGAAACGAATAAATGGAAGTATAACAACAACAGAATTGAGAAAGGAATATGCCTATTTATTTTGCTAAAAATTCAATTGAAAAGCCAGTAACTCCAAAGAAACAATATTTTTTTTTTCTGATAAACATCATGGTGGATTGCACAACAGAGAGTCAGTATTGATAATAATATGTATGTTTAAAAGTTCCTTGCTATCGAGATAACCGCAAAAACAAAAAAAGAAACAACTAATTATATAAATTTATCGTACGTGTGGATACATTAAACTGAAATCCTTACAAGGCTTTGATCATACCACATATTTTTATCACGTCAAATCTGGAATATATTAAATTTTTTAGAATTCACATAATTGTGAAGTATTTTCCTCTTCAAAGGAAAAACATGAATGAGGAATAGAATGCTTCTTACGCAAGTTTGGATTTTATTAGCAAATTGGACATCCACAAATAGAAAAATAAATTGATCTCACTCATATCTTGTGCTTTGTTACATTCCACTCCTCAAATTCAGTGAACAGGATTAAAGAAGTCAACCAAGTGCTACATTTTCACAAGCAATTGAAATGCCAAAGAAAAATATTCAAATAAAAGAATATATTTTATTTGATCTGCAATTAATAACGAAGAGCAAACTTTTCCCTCAAATTTTTTAAAGTTATAAGTTTTGGAATCCATGTGAAGGAACAATAAATAATCATATGTATTAATTTCTCAGAAGAACATTATTGAAGAGCATGTCTGGAAGGACTACTATACAAAAAACTACTGATAATAATCAATGACTTCAGATATTACAACTTTATAGATACCTCTGGCTCTGATATTGAGGGGAAGTAAATTTGAAGCATCAAATTCAATAAAATATCATGAGCACACGGAAAGCGGCATGAAACTTTACATTCTGCAGAAGAATTTTGAAAAAATAGACTTGGAAACAGAATAGTCTGTATCACCAAGGCTAGAATTTTAGCAGTTAATGTAGAAAAAATGTTTGGATAGAATTGGTAAGTTTTAGGTAAGATCTTGGCTTTTTAGTTTTGCGCACGTTATATTTCACGTTTAGATACTTTAGGTTACTCTTCATGCCTTTGTAGTAAAGTAAGATGTACATATTTTTTTTATATTCAAGCCATATACAGCTCGCAAACAAATTTTTATATTTAAATTTAAATTAAAATGTAGTCAATTTGCTAGCATTTTAGTTAGTATTCTTTAAATATTCAATGCAATATGGAAATCGGAAACGCACGTGTATGTATTCATGTGTACTAAAAATATTTTTTATTAAGATCAAGTTTTTGTTGATTTTTGTTATTTAGCGTCGCTTTTTGTCACTTTTGGCTAATCGTGACGATGAGGATGAGTGATGATACGATAAAATTAATGAAAAGACACTCACAAAGAACATCCTTGCTCAGGAAGGAATTCGAACCCGGAACCCCTGGCCTTGTAGCGCGCTGTGCTAATCACTGCGCACTAATATGAAGTAACAAAGTATTTTTTTTATTAACACCTTGAAAACAAAGTCTGATACAAATTAATATCAAACAATGGCTTCTATGTGACCGTAAAGGGAAACATAATACACTGAAATTATAAGCGAGTTGACAATGAATAAGAGGTGCGAATAAACAAAATGTGAACTTTATTAAAAACATATTCATTACGCTTCGTAATAAACTTGTACGTACTAAGAAAACTTTACAACCCTGGCTCAATTTGATTTAATTTTTTGTTATTAAGCGTCGTTTTTCTGCCTCTTTTGGCTAATCTCAACGTTGAGGATGATGAAATTAATGAACAGACAGTCTCAAAAAACACCTATGCCCAGGCAGGCATCGAAACCGGAACCACTGGCGTCGAAGCGCGCTGTGCTAACCACTCCGCCACGGAGGTCGGCGTTATAACCCTGATATTTCTCAAGGCAGAGAAGAAGTGGGAATAATGATTCTGCTCATTCCATTAACATCCCAACATGACGGAGACAGAAGTTAACTATCGGTTCATATTTTCTAAATTTACTCCATTTGCTTCCCGCCTGTGGGATATAATATACATGAACTTGTAACAGAACTTGCTTACAACTTAAAAAAAAATATTTAGTTTTTTTCATGTCGGATGCATTTAATTACACTTAATTAGGAGATTGGTTTATAAAGTTATATTTTCTAATCTTGCAATGTAGAGGAGAAGGTCTAAATATGGGCGAAGGTTTAAATATGGGTTTTGGAGTTATCAGTACTCCCGGGTGCTGCAGCCTGGCAGAGGCTATGGGAACTGGTTATCTGTCAAGGACAAAGGTTGCGGCGCTAATTCACAAGAGAAAGTGGTGTTTAGTTTCGGCCTTGGGCTCTGTTATAGAATTGCGACCTCCGAAAACTTTTTGCAGGTATGTTTTAACTCAGCGTTTTCTGAATTCTCATCAGCTTTGTATAGGTTATGATATTAGCGGTACATAATACAAATGTGGGCTTTTATAATGCCATGATTTGTTTGTGAAATATGTACCACAGAGAGCGAAAATAAATTGAAGAAGAAAAATAGCGCGATGGTCTAAATATGGGCTATGACATGAGGTCTAATGCTGAGGCCACATTTCCAACAAATATTTGGATGTTTTTCTTAATTTAGATTTTTCCTATTCCTCGTGATTTTCAAAACAACCGATTGTTCATAAATATGAATTTTATAATGTTTTAGCGATAAATGACTGTTTTTTAAAATTTTAATTGCTTTTTGTGATATTGCCACTAGTAGTCCATATTTAGATCACAATTTTGAAATACATCATTTTACCATTTTTTGGAAATTGCTTTTTTTTAAAAAAATGGAGACCTATACTTTAGCATGCTATTACATTTAAGTATATATTTCATAGATATACATTTTAAAGGCAGGTGCTTGATATATTAATTTCTTCCTCCGAAAATGACAAAATAAAAAGGGGGGCATATTTAGACCTTTTCCTTTACTATTTTAATTAATTAAGATAAGTTAATCGTGTATTTTATATTATTTACAGTGTAGTCATTTTTATTATTTTATTTATTTTACCTTGTGCTTTACTTTTTCACAGTATCATCACAGAATCATTCTATTCTTGATTACAGACACTTGGAACTTTTGTGATTAACAAAATCACAGCATTGTTGTTACACATGCAGTACTACATTTTCCTTACTAATTTAAATATATGAAATACTTTTTTCTTAGGGCCCCCAATTGTCTAGTAGAAACAGGAGTTGATGATGCACCAGCAATAGCTACAATTACAACTGGACATATGAACAGGGCCTATGAAGATCCCAGTGAGCCTATCTACACTGATCCATCTTTGTTTGAGCGATCCCGGAGCCTTAGAAGCATTGCTGTCTCACAAGTTGGCCAAACTCGCAAAAGAAATGATGAAGATTAGTTGCTTGTGTTATAAAGAAATTCTACAAAAAGTCTAAAAAAAATCATTTTTTCCTAAATCATGAAATTCGTATCAAAAATCCATTCGTAGTTCATTTCATGTACACTAACTTTGAGGAATCTAGAACATTTTAGAGCAAATTTTTTTGGTTGAAATTGAAGCAACTTTTCTCATGATGGCATAAACTAATGGATACATTCATTGACTGTTTTGCAGTTAATATTTGAGAATTTTCTTTTGTTTTTCATTTTAATATTGGAGATTCTTAAGTAAGTGCTTCTTTTCTACTTGCATTGTTTATAAGCACAAATATCGAGAATAAATTGTTCTACGTCACTGCTTTATAACTTACTAAAGTGGAATAATTTCACATTTTTTTGTATTGATGCTATTGACTATACAGGGTGTTTATAAAATGGTGTCAGAATATCTTTGTTACAGTATATATTCTGTGTATGCTAATAATGAAAATTATTATTATATATAAGATCTAGCCGGAATTAAATACTGCATATTCACAAGATTTTTTATATTATATACATATAGCCCATGAACTTTGTATTTATAAATCATTTAAAAATTACCGTTAAAGTATCTGCCACAATTTGTACCAACATCCTGTATCATTCAAAAATATGCTAATTATTGATATATGATATTGGGGATCTTTTGAAGATTAAAATAATTGTGCTCATGACGGAAGAAATATTTTCTTTTCCCTCCAACAGGAGCAAACTTTGATCGTCAAAACATCTTCAATAATTTGTATGTGTAGCGTTCAAGTAGTTGTTTGTGGTGATTGAGTTGGACAATTAGACATTCCCCATAGGCTGAATTCAACAGAATGATTTTGTCCAACTTAATTTATGTGTAAAATAACTGTGATGTGTAACAATGTTTTTATTATTGTGAAGTGGCATTGTATATTTTATTTATAAAATACATAGCTCCTTGATTATGAGAATAGTTCTTATTGCAATTACCCGTTTCCTGTTAGACTGGTAACCAATGTTCTACAAATTCAGTTCTATGGTCTGCGTACCGTTTTGCACCAGTCCTGCATAACAGAACATGTTGATGAAGAGGTATTGATCAAGAGTAATTGACGGTCGCACTTTCCACAACTAATTATATATTTACACGAAAATTGTAATTCAAAGTTGTTGTGAATGGGAATCTCGCAAGAAACTAAAGGTAGAAATGTCTATGCACAGCCCCGTATTTTGGCGCCGTAGACAGGATTGTTGTTTGACCCTCTCCCTCCCCCGCACTACCAAGCACCGGCATTTTTTTTTTTTTGCGCGTGCTTAAATATTTTCTTTTCATAACATGGTTTGTGATATTTATATCCCAGAAATTGTCTCAATTAATGTATTTCTGCTAGACCACGTTAATGGGATTGTTACAATCCAGAAATGTTCTTGACTGTACACTGACAGAACAAATCAAAGTTATGAGTTCTCATCGTAGAAGGTCTGTCTGTTTAAGAATGAATCTTACAACATGGAAATGCTGAAAAAATCTTGTGGCCATTGTAGGGGTGAATTTGATAGGAACTGTAATCTGAGAAGAACAAAGTGTTCATTGAAAACAAAAAAGGCAGGGTCGGATAAGTGTCGAAAGCAGAGAAGAGGACAGGGAACAGATTGGTATGTGGCGATACCTTTGCTGTGCAGCTTCCAAATGCTGACAAACATAGTGCTCAAGTTTGCTGCGACAATACTGAAAGCTCAAGAAAAGTTTACGTGCAATATTATCAACAACAGGGTTGATAAGTATTTCTCCCCTTAAATTATCGTCACATTATTCAAAAAGCAAATATCCTAGTTTTATCTAATGTAAACAGAAATATTTCCTGAAGGTGTGTGTGTGTGGGGGGGGGGGGGGGCTCGATCCCCCTGATTCCCACCTTGGATACGCGCTATTAACAATAACAGGGTTATAGAACAATCTTCGTCTTGCCTCGATAATTGTATCTCTTTAAATTATCATCACATTATTCAAGAAGACAAGAATCTAATTATATCTAGTATAAACTAAAATATTTCCTTTCCTGGGGAGGGGGCTCGAGCCACCTGATTCCCACCTTGGATACGCGCTATTAAAAATAAGAGGGTTATAGAACATTCTTCGTCTTGCCTCGACAATAATTTCTCCTTAAATTATCATCATAGGTCTATTATTCAAGAAGACAAATACCTAATTTTATCTAGTGTAAACTGAAACATTTCCTGGGGGGGGGGTGTTCAGCCACCTGATTTCCACCTTGGATACGCGCTAGTAACAATAACAGGGTTATAGAACATTCTCCGTCTATTCTCGATAATTATTTCTCTCAAATTATCATCACATTATTCAAGAAGCCTAAATCCTAATTTTATGTAGTATAAACAGAAAAAAATTCTACAGGGGGGGGCTTGAGCCCCTTGATTTTCACCTTGGATACGCACTATTAACAATAACAAGGATACAGAACATTCTCCGTATTGCCTCGATAATTATTTCTCTCCTTAAATTATCGTCACAAGAAACCAAAAACCTCATTTTATCTAGTGTAAACCGAAAACTTTCGGGGGGGGGGGCTCGAGCCCACTAAGACCTCTCCTTGGATACGTGCCTGGCTCAGTACACCATGGTTATGGTTATTCCGCGTGTTTTGAAGTTATATTGAGTCTGTAGTTGAAATTTGTGTCACGAAGAACGCTTCACTGTAAAGCGAACGGACTCCTTTCAGTCCTCTTCAGCAACGATGATGACGTCATACGCCGGAAGGGAGAGTTTTCAGGATCGGCTTGCATCCACCTCTTTAGTCTTTACACCATGGGTGATACCAACACGCCAGCTGAGAGATTCACCACGCATAGACAGGCCTGTAGCGAGGGATAGGTTAGGGGAGCTAAAGACCTAGGGCGCCATTCAGATATATAGTTTATAACGATGTTATTTTTTTCTAATTCAATTTTTTGTACTGAGAACATATTGCACATTTTAATATATTATTCATAACCGTTCTTCTTCCTTTACTAGTAGGCTTGCATTCTGGAAACACGCTTCTGAGATTTCCTGTTTGACAAGGTAGCAATATTAGTAGTTTTTAAAAATGTTCTTAAAATACTAAGATCTTCGTGAAAAATTCTTAAATATGCTAAACTCTTTTAATCAGAACTGCAAACTACGACTATTTAAATATAACCTATAGCTAGGGACGTGAAGTTTTTGTTTTATTTTTCCCTAAATTTCGATGTTACTTTTTACTGCAATTCGGTGTTATTTTCCGCTGTTTAGGGAAAAATTCGCTGTTATTAATTTAAAATCATTGAAATCATTCACATTGTTTTAGTTCTGAGAAATGAGACAAATTTTAGTTTTATTGACAAAAATAATAAATTTATGACGTACCTTTGTGAAAATTTCTTCCATTTGGAAAACTCTTTCAACTCATCTGCCACTAAATATGAAATGTATATTGAATGATATCACCAAATCTTTGAACACAGTCATACACACACATTTCCCTAACAATGCAAAATAAAAACATCAAAATACCGTTTTGTGTACACACACATACACGGCCCCTAATCCCCTGCAACACAACAGACGCTTCTACTTGAAAATTTTCACGTTCCTATGAAACTTCCCTTCTGGGATTATCCCCCCAGCGAATTCGTTTGTCAGGACGTGGTCATATCATGACATGTCAGTCAAGTCTGCGCCAATGAATCGTGACAATCTCTTTTGAATCCATCTTTCACCAGCTAGACTGGAAATGACAGTTCTACGTAATAGCACTTTAGGTAGTTTTATTTTGAACAGAATAAATATTATTCCCAGATTATTGCATATTGCATATTTCGCAGCATTTTTGGCATTAAAGTGGAAAATTCGGTGTTATTCTGAAAAATTGCATAATTTGCGTTATTTCGCGATTTCGAAACACCGAAAACTTGCCTTCTTAACCTACCGAAATACATGCTAAACACTCTATTTTGCTTTCCTCAACTTTTCGGTGTTAACGCTGAAACGAAAACTTCACGTCCCTACCTATAACTATTACTTCTCAAATGAGTTTCTTAAATACGTCGATACCCGGCAATCACATTCGAGGCTTCTTGGTCACAATGCAATCAAGTTAACTTGATCAATGAAATCGTCACAACCCAGAAGTATTCATAACTGTACAATCGATGAACGTGAGCACTGGGAAAACCGTACGCTCACGTTCGTTCAGGGCCTTACAGTGCTTCACATGGGCGGCACAGGAGAAACGAACTTATTTTACAACAAAATCTCGTTTTTGGTCATCTGTTCTTCACAGTCGACTCTATCAATTGTAGGCAAGGTGAAACCAGCCTAAGTAACCGAGAAGCAACCCTCCCTGGCAGTCTCAAATGGAATGACACACATAATACACTAACTAACTAACTCTCTAGCCTTCTTAAACCCGAAGGTTAATGGCTGTAGCAACACAGGCCTTCCATCTTTCCCTATCTTGAGCAAGTTCTATACACTCTTTTCCATCCCTACCGATTTCCCTTAGGTCCATCTCAACGTTGTCCCTCCATCTTCGTCTTGGCCTTCCTACAGGTCTCTTACCATCAGGTTTCCCAACAAGAATCCTGTAAACACAATACACTCTGCATCGCAAATCTGTGGGGCAAGGCCGCGCATAGTGGTAGAGAAGGGAAGGAAGCGAGTGGGCGGAGCAAAGCAGTATGCACTGCTAAAATCGGTGGTAGCTGCAGTCGCGTTTCCCTTCCAACAGTTCTCTTTTGCTCCTAGATGCATGCAATATGTAACCAAGTTCCTGCCATGAAATATAGATTTCGAAAACCTCTTAATAGTGACCCAAGTCAAAATATGTTTGACATAATGGGGTAGTGCAAGTGTTCGCCCTACAGAAAGTGTTTTCGTTTTGTATGACTTTTCTGCTTGTCACGTTAAAAATCTAGTCTTTACTTCCAGGTGTCTTTATGACATTCTTGTAAGCACAATCATAAATCGCTTAACTCGTAAATAGCTCGTTCCATACTAATTTGCAATTGATTGATTTGGTTTATTTTACTTCGCTTTTCTGCCACTTTTGACTAATCGCGAAGATGAGGATGAATGATGATACGATGAAATTGATGAAGGAACACTTAAAAAGAACACCCACATCTAGGCCGGGATTCTAACCCAGGACCCTTCTTCACAGAGGTTGGCATACTAATTTGTGAGATGAATCGATAATACTTTAACGCGAATATGTGCATTCTAATAAGTGGATTGAACGGAATACATTTACCCATCGTCTTTTATTTGTACAGTAATGTTAATCACAACGGTGAGTATAAGAGAATGAATGCTGGAGAAGAGCAAATAGAAAACGGACGGAAACATCAGAGCATTCGCCTGGATCAACTAATTCTCTACTTGACCTATGCACGAGCACGCAAGCTACGATGAAACAAAATTAGTTAACTTTCGAATCCCATCGCATTTTCTATTTTAATAGGACTTACAAACCCTTCATTTTTTCGAGAAAAAGTAGATCAAAGGCGAGTTGGTTGGATACACTTCTACAACCTTTTGAAATAATGGAATAACAGAATTCCTATTATCAAGTTACTGCTTGTTATAGCGGAGAACCCTCTACAGATTTACTTAAAGAATTCATGAAGATGCTTTTCGTGTAGTCATTTTCTAAAATTACATGAAATTTTGCTACCTCGGCGATTAAAAAAACTTTTCTAAATTCGTCGATAATTTTGAAATGAAGTTTCTTTGCATAAATGACTTCATTTTTCTGATCATATATTCTCTGAAGAATCAGTTTCGTACCGATTGGGTTCCAATTCCAACACTGCGGAGGGAGAGGGCAAGATGTCAAAACTGATGGAGGGGGGGGGGCAAGGATGGTTTACTTTCCCTTGGTATATAAGGTTTAGCATAAGTTCGGGGCAAAATCGACAAAAAGTGTGGGGGGATTGCCCCCACGTGCCCCTAATCGCCTAATCGCCACTGGTTTCGTAGAACGTCATGGAAAAGTCTTTCATATGTGGCATTATTAAGTTTAATTTGTTGTTTTAAGTCCACTTTATGCATAGAAAAGCTAATCGGGACTGGAAATACAGTTTAAAGTGGGACCCTAACCATGTGCCTCCACCGGGTATCGAACTCGGGTATCCCCTCTATTACACGGCGACGACGTTACGCTGTCGTATAACTTTTTATTAAGACATTTCAAATACCTCATTTCCTTTTCTTCTTGAAAATGAAAGTATGTATTATGGCAAGACTTTTAAATTATTTATATTTTTGTAATGACAAGTATGTAATTAATTAACTTAAAGATAAGACATATTAACAAACACATCAATTTTACGAAGACAATCCATCATGGTAATTTAACTGTAAATTCAGCTTTGAAAGTGGTATAGTTACGCGCGGAAAGGTATATTTGAAAGTCTTGAACCAAAGTCCTGTCGACCTCTGTAGCGAAATCGTTAACACAGCGTGATACGACGTCAGGGGTCCCGGGTTCGAATCCCGGCCTAGGCACGGGTGTTCTTTGAGAGTGTCCCTTCATTAATTTCAACATATCGTCGTCAGTCATCTTCATCGTCGCAATTAGCCAAAAGTGGCAGAAAAACGACGCAAAATTCAAATGAAAAAGTTTTGACGATTCTGGGGTTGCTTCTTTTTCTTACATGGGAAATTCCTACGGATCTGTGTTGCTAACAACATAACCAAAGGCTTTGGAATACGCAATCAACATGGACTTTCCAACGCTGTTTCATGAACCTTCTCCTTTCTCGACGAAATGTTTGACGTCATCTATTTCGTAAACATACGCACCAAAGCTTGATCCAGTATGCCAACCAACCTCTTACACTTTAGCGGGAGGAGTATGATTTACACTCATAATGGCCCTAGTGAAAGACTTTTTCTCTCTCTTTCTTTCTCTCTCTCTCTCTCTCTCTCTCTCTAGGAGAGGCGGGATGAGGAAGAAAAGGCCTTCCTTTCTTCTTTCCCAAGAAAGAGAGAGAGAGAGAGAAAGTGAGACGGTATAGAAGGGGGAGAGAGAGGAGAGAGAGGGGGAGCAATACTTTTCTCTCACACTTTTCTCCTTTCCCCCCTCTCTCTCTCTCTCTCTTTCTTTCTCTTCCCTCCCCCTCTTCTCCTCTACCTCTTTTTCCCTGTTTTTCTTTCTACATTCTCTTTCTTTCTCGATCTTGGGAAAAGTGAGGAAGAGAGGGAGAGAGAAATGAAGGGGGCACGGAGGGGGGCGATGAGGAAAGGAAAGTTCCCGTTTCTCTCTTTCTCTCTCTCTCTCAAGGAAAGAAAGAGAGAAAGAAAGAAAGAAAAGGTGTGTGTGAGAGAGAGAGGGTAAATGTTAACTCCCCTTCCCCCCAAGAGAGAGAGAGAGATAGATCCATGTCACCCACTTCCTCCCCCAAGAGAAGGAAAGAAGGAAAGAAAGATCTCGGGGAGGGCTCGGGGACCATTTCTCTCCTTCCCTCGCTAGAAAGTGAGGGAGAAAGAGAGAGAGGGGAAGAGAAGAAAAAGTTAGTTGTGGGGGAGGGGTTGCTCTTCCTCTCCCTCACTTTCTCTTTCTGGAGAAAAGGAGGTAAAGGTGAAATTGGGGGAGGGAGGGAGAAGGACTTTACTCTCTTTCTTTCTCTCTTTCTCCTTTCTCTTTCTTCCTCTTTCTTTCTCTCTTCTAAAAATAGTTCTTCCCTTTCTTCTCTCTCTCTCTTTTCTTCGCTTTCTTTCTCTCTCTTCCTTCTCTAGACAGAGAGAGAGAGGGTTAATAACCCCTCCCTTTCGAAAGATGGAAGGGGAAAGAGAGGAAAGGGCACGCCCCTCCTTCCCTTCCTCTTCTATCTTCTCTTTTCTTCTCTCCTCTCCTCATCCTTTCTTTTCTCTTTTCTTTCCAGGGGAGAGAGGGAGTAGAGGAAACTCTTTTTCTCCGCTCCTACCTTCCCTCTCCTTTTTTTTAGATACTTTTTTCTCACACTTTTCTCCTTTCACAGAGAGAGAGAGAGAGAGAGAGAGAGAGAGAGAAGGAAAGAGAGAAAAAGGGAGAAAAGGAAGGGAAGAGAGGTGGCCGGAATGGGACTCTTCTTTTCCTCTTCTACTCTCTCTCTTTTCAGCTGCTCTTCTCTCCTTCTCCTAATTTTTTTCCTCTCTCAATCTCTCTTTCTCTCTCTCTCCCTCTGTTTACACTCCTCTTTCTCTTTCTCCCTCTTTCTATTTCTCTCTCTCTCTCTCTTTCTCTCTCTCTCTACCAGAGAAAGAGAGAGAGGTCCTCTTCATCTTTTCGTTCTTCTCTCTTTTAGAGAAGAGAAGGAAGAGAGAAAAAGAAAAGATAGAGAGAAAAATGGAGAGAGAGGGGTTGGTGGAACAAATAGAAAGGGGGAAGGGAGAGAGAAAAGGAATCTCTTTCTATCTCCTTTCTTCTTTCTCTCTTTCTTCCTGGATCACCCCCTTCTCTCACTCTTCTTTCTCTCTCATACTCCCCTTCTCTCTCTCTCCCCCCGTTATTTTCACTTTCTTTCTCTCCTTCTCTCTTTCTCTTTCATTGCTTCTTCTTTCCAGAGGGAAGAAAGAGAAAAGCGGGTGGGCCCGAAAAAGAGGGAAAAAGAAAGAATGAAGAGAGAGAGAGAGAGAGAGAGAGAGAGAGAGAGAGAGAGAGAGAAAGAGAGAGAGAGAAGCACCTTTCTCTCCCACTTTCTTTCTCTCCACCCTATTCTAGTCTCTTTCGCCTTCTCTTTCCTCTTTTTCTATCCTTCTTTCTTTCTTTCTTTCTTGAAAAAGAGAGGGAGAGAAGGTGCCAAGAGAGAGAGCTTCTTTTTCTTTCTCTTCCTCTTTTTCTTCTCTCTCTCTCTCTCTCTACTTTCCTTTCTTTTTTGTCTCTCCCCCTTATCTCTTTCTTTCTCTTTATATCTTGAGAGGGAGGAAGAATTCTTTCTTGCTTGCTTTTACCTTCCTTTCTGCTAGTCACTTCTCTCTCTCTCTCTCTTTCCTTCTACCTCCATTTTGTAGTCTCTTTCTCTCCTCTCATCGAGAAAGAGAGAAAGAATGAAAGAAAAAAATGGGGGCCTTCTTCCTCTTTCTCTTTCTTTGAATCTTCTTCTTCTTCTTCTTCTCCTTCTTTTGCTTCAGAGCAGTGGAGGACGAGGGCGAGACCCGTTTTCTTTCTCTCTCTCTCTTTCTTTATCCTCTTTCTTTCAGCCCCAAACCAGAAAGAGGGAAAGAAAAAGAAAGAAAAGAGAGTGAGAGGAAAAGTGGAACCCAAGAAAGAGATAGAGACTCTCTATATATCTCTCTCTCTCCCTCTGGAAGAAGGAAACCGTATCCCGAATCCTACTTCTCTCTCCCTCTCTGTGCCCCTCCCCGATTACCATCCACCGCCGAGACCAGTTACCCCCACACCCCTGTTTCTCCCTCTCTCTCCCCCTCCTCTTTCCTCTACCAAGCCCCCGGCCCCCCCATGCCGGGGGTAAAACTGAAGGGGGGTAAAAGATGGAGAAAGAGAGAGAGAGATTGTTTCTTCTTTCTATTTTTCTCTTTCATCCTCCCCTACTGCTCTCCTAACCACTTCTCCCTTCTGGTGGTGGGGAGGATGGCTTTTCTTCTCTCTCCTCTTTATGAAAGAGAAAAGACTCTTTCTTCCTTCTAGAGAGAATAGAGAGAGAGAGAAGCGGGAGGGTCAAGGGGTTAGTACAAAGAAGAGGGTGAGAGAGAAAAAGAGAGAGAGAGAAACCAGAGAGAGAGAGGGAAAAGAGGAGAGGGAGAGAAAATAGGAATGGACAAAAGAGAAAGAGGAGAGAAGGAGAGGAGAAAAAGAGAGAAAGGAAGGACCCAGAGAGAGAGAGAGAGAGAGAGAGAGAGAGAGAGGTTTTTTTTCCTAACTTTACAGGTTTCTTCTTTCTCTCAGAGAGAGAGA